>NC_066851.1:20648362-20948362 GCF_001640805.2 Lates calcarifer | reverse complement strand
TTGAATATCATGTGACATTTGGCTCAAAACTTATGACACAAGATACCCACAACTTTAAAAATACAAAAACCATTTACAAAATGAGTATTTTTGGTATTAAAACTGACCTCTTATGCATTATGATTTGAATTTATAAGATAAGTTGTTGAAATATGGTTGTCAGTAATGGCCATTAGGTAACATTTTCCTAAAACTAAGAGCATTAGAGAGTGAAATCCTTCAGACACACAGTAACTGAATGTGATGCTCACAACTGATTGTTTAAGAAACCATAAAAAACAGATGAATAAAAAAAGAAAGATCAGATACATTTGTGTAATCGACAGTTTGCTTTATGAATGGTGTTTTGTTTTTATTTGTCTCACCTGAATAATGTGCCACAACTTACACCCAGCATCTTCCAGTGATCCTGCATGTGGCTTCTTGTCGAATTACGTTGCATCGCAGCCTACTGTGCTGCGTTTCCCCGGCAACCATGAAAACATACTAATCACACGCAGATCATGACAAAAGATAATACGTGAAGACAGAAAGTTTATATACATTAAGTGCAGATACAAACACAGACAGACAGAGCAGCATTTAAGATTAAACATTTACAGAACAAAAATCTTTAACTTAAAATAGCTTTACTTTGTGTATACTCAAAGTATCAAAGTAATTTGTAAAGTGTAAATGCACTTTAAGTGATTTAGAAGTGAATGTAAAAGATGTCTCGTTTCCCTGACTCCACACAAAATGAGCTGCAGTTGTTTAACTGCCAGATTCTAGTTTAAGAGAGCAAAAGCAAATACTGGCATTTAAAGTTACTTACAAATTGTTTTCAATAGCTGATTTTGTGGTAACTAACAAACAAAAAACCCCACAGTGTCACATTTTAATTGGGTGAATTCAAAGCTGATACTGATCTGTTTTGAAACTTAACCATTTTTGTAAGTTATATTTTAAAAAAATCAGGCAGTGTATTCTCTGAGGAGTTACTTGGAGACTAAGCCTTCATAAACCTTTTAAATAATTCAAACTTGCAAAATTATCTGCTGTTACCTGATATCTTGCTAAAATATTTTACAAACTGGCTATAATTTCTACAGCCATTAAATCAGAGTGTCCCAACACTGGACACGCTTTTAAGTTCTGTTTCTTCTTCTGACTTATCTCTTAACTTTACTTCTTCCTCGTGCAGTACTGTAGTTTTACCCTTTCAGACTTGATCTGGGAGGTGAAAATCATGCTCTGATTGAACAATTCACAAGTTACATGTAGTGTCAACCTCTGACATGGGGTTGCAAGGAGACAGTTTCACATTAAAAGGTCAAGAGTAAAAAAGGTTGGTACATTTCAGTCTTTTATCCTGATTTCATTCACATTATTTACATACATAATCTAACCCATAACTACAATCATTTAAACATTTATCTCGAGTTAATTGTCTGTTCACTGTGAAAAAGGACAAGTCAGAAAATCATGACGAACCAGGTAACTTGTAGGTTAACTTAGCTAGCTAGCCTAACCAGGCTGTTACCAGGCTGTTACTCCCCCCTGCTGTTAACACAGAACACTCTAGATTGAGCAGGCCTAGTCTTCCACAAATCTCTCTGATTGCCTCAGTTATTTGGTATTGTTTCCTTGTTCAGTGTCCATGATAAAACCATGATTATACTTTCAGAGGTGTCATGACGTATACGTTCCAATATCACAATATGTCATTGTGTGTTATTGCTTGATTAACAGTCATTGTCTCAGTGTAAACAACATGAATTCCCAACAGGAACTACCACTCTCTGTGAATGTATGCTAAATCCTTGGTGGCTAATGCAGCCAAATTTACCATAACAACCAAGCTGAGCGGCAGGTCCTGTCTTCACGTGTCGGGCCGTAGAGATCACTCACAGGCCTTTATTGTATGTCACAATCTTACAGTCTGTTGCCATGGCGATCTCCGGCTCTAACTGATTCACGCTGATCTGTGGGAATCAAAGCAGAACAAAAAGGTCAGTGGTGCAGATGGAAATATTTGGCAAAAGCTGACAGATATACAAGCTTACACACTACATGTGGGTGCTGTACATGTATCCATAATCACCTACATGAACCACTACTTAAAGATTTGAAACACTTTCATTTGTAACTAAATAATACTTTAAGGCTTTAAATGTTCTGTATTTACTGCTAATGTGCAAAAAGAGCCAATTTGGCAGATTAAAGTCTAATTTGAGGTTTGCATCTCCTAATATTTGAACCAGAGACAGATGGCTGTTGGAGTTGGAGGCAGAATCCTAATCAGACATCTTGGTAGGTGTGAAATGGGGAAGTGGGACAAATTGAGTAGGCGGGGGGTCCAGGAGAGCGGGGCATTCATGTTGCTTTTTGGGGAGTTCTTTTTTTTTCATCTGCTATCCTTGCGAAAGTGCAAAAAGGACTTGTGAGAGAAAAACAGGCCCCTCTGTGGAACGGGAGGCAGCTTTTCACAGGACTGTTGGCGGCACATATGTCTGAAGTTTTTTGCCATATGGCTGTCTGAGCTATTTCCAGTGGTAATTAAATCCTAAACATTTTAAAGCCAGAGCTGCTTGGCTTGTGTCAGCAAGTCATTTGGCAGAGAGAAGACAAAGAGAGAGATGGAGTGAAAAACAACATCATGCCACAGCCATTTAATGAGTAGAATGACACATACTGAGCCAATAAGGCTAAAGTTAGATCTCAGCCTGCTAGCCTGGATGGCATCAATGACTGAAGGCAAGAGAGACTGGGCAGATCATAACAGAGCAGGTTATGTCTCAGAGGGCTACGCCTCATTAGGAGAGAGCCTCTGTAACACTCAATGGGAAAAATGTTTAAGAGGTCAGGGGACTCCGGTCATCAACATCAGTCATTGATACTGAGTCATGGCAGATCTGAGCTCAGCAGATATTCAGTACAGTCAGAATTTAAAGAAGTAAAAACAAAAATTAACAAAGGGAGCTCTTGGTATCAGTAAATATGACACTGACTGTGGTGCAGTTTTGCAGGATAACTTCAGACAAAGCTGTGTTAGAAAGCACTATTAAAGGATGCCCTATTTGATCTAAGAGGAAAAACATATTCTTCAGTAAAGAAGAAACATTTTTGAGGTGAAGTACCTGTGACATCTGTGGGAAGAGGCTGATGGCGAGAGGCAGAGCCAGACTGAAGGCAGCAAGACACACCAGACTGTGGATTGGCAGGACAAGCCTCCGCTGTCTCTGCAGGAGAGGGAGCCTGGTGGGACACAGAGGAGAAACAAACACCTTCACTTTACCAACTTTACAGTAAATGTACAGGATAAACAGGTGGTCTGGTGGTGAAGAAATGTATGTTCAACAAACAGTAGACAACACCTTACAAAAACAGGATGCTCTCAGGCACAAAATATACTGTCCATTCAAAAATCAGTATGTTCATGCAGGAGATGGAGGATTTAGAGCATTGAATGTTTAATTTTCTAGACCAATCATCAAGACAAACAACTTAATTTCAAATTTCAAAAATTCAGGAATATCACATAATCAACAGAAAAATATTACATTAATAATATTAAATGTTCAGGTAGGACCTCTTGGGCTTGAGAAAAAATAAAAATATCCGCACAAAAACATTTGCCAGACAGGTATGCCTGTAGCTAAATGTCTTCACAACATTATGATCCCATGGTTTGAAATTAGGTAGATGAGTGTTTAATTATGTCGTGGGAATGACACATTCCTTGGATGTGAATCACTAAGTGATTTTTTTTTTTTTTTTTAAATTGAAAATGAATATGAGAATCTTACAAAACACACTCTGGCTTTTAAATGATTGATGATGAAAGGATCAATGGCATCTCTTTATGAACTTTAAGCTTAAAAGTCTTATAACTGTCTTATAAATAGCACTGAGTGAATTTTGTGTCCAGGAAAGTTTGACTTAACAACAATTAAGTTTAATCTCCTGCAACCATCTAAAATTGAATATTTTGAGACATTCATCACAACAAAGCCCCTGTTTGATGAGTTAAATCCTTGCTTTTTGCTACACTGCCACTCTGAGATGGAGAGATCATCAAAGCAGTTTTGCTTTTAGTGCCACTTGTTTCAAATTTTACATTATTATTTGGTAAAATAACTCCTTTGTCTGTATAATTCCAATAAAAATGTAAAAAGCTGTGTTTTCTCGGTTTGAAGAGACAGATTTTTTAAGGACTTTTACACAGCTCTATCTCCAGAAATACATTTTCTCGTTTCAGCCCATATTTCTCCTCCCTCCTCGCTGCCCTCCGTAGGATAATCCCCTCTTCAGTGTGTGGGACAGCGAACTCAGCAGGAGCTTGAGAAAGAGCCGCTCCATCTCTCCTCCACCAGCGACGCCTCTCCTCCTAACGAGGAGAGCTACTGCCTAATGAGGGAGCTCATTAACACATATGGCTGCCATGGTTTAATTAGGCTACACACACACATTCATATACACACAAATGTGCAGATACACGTTTTAGGGAACTGAATTACAAAGAAAAAAGTCAAAGTTGTGAGGTATGTGAGACGCAAGTTACAAGGGAGGCTAGGTTTGGGTACAAATGTAAGTTTGAAAACCTTCAAATCAGGTGACAAACTTGATTTTATGTAAATTTAAAGACACAATTTCATGCAGTTGTGGCTGCATTCATGTGCTCTGAATAACCTGGCTAGTGGCCATGTTCTGGTTGAGGTCTTGCTCAGGTTTAACTGTTTACATGAACCTCTGACTGAGTCCCTCTGTCGCCACGAACAAACCAGTTAATAGAAGAACCATGTTGACCTGTGTTGTCTCAAAAATAGATACAACAATATGTCACTGAATTTTTAGAAGAAAAAAGAAACACAATCATAATCTAATAGTAATAGTAGTTGTAGCAATGTTTTTTTCTCTCTAAACTCTATGAGCAAATTAAGGACATGATCAAATATAGTGCTTGTAGAGCATTTTTTTTAACCTTTTACTCAGTTATTCTCTAGTTTTGAGGAGCCAGGTGTACTATATATACAGAGGTATGTGAATGTGAACAATTAAACTGTCGCAGGTGTGTAATTTTTGAACAGAACGCCTCGAGAAGAAGGTGGGTGTGATTATAAACATGAAAAAGCAACAGAGTTAAATATAAGCTAGGGGGGTGCTTCTTTGTCAGCAGCAGGAAAAGCTTTTGTTTAAAAAGAGATGAGTTCTTTTTCAATGCTTCATAGTTTTCAACAGTTAACAGGAGACTGGTGGAGTTTGTGGGCTGCACATAAACTAAGCATCTCTCACTTGTTTTTCTGTATATACTGTATGTTTTCTGGGGAGGTCTGGCTCCTGACACGAGGTAAATTAACTGTGCTTCCGCCAAAACATCTTTTGTTTCAGAATGAAAGACCAGAGCAATTTTCAAGCTCACTCATGTTCTTTGTCTTGCTTTTAGCCAACAAAAGTTCCTGTCATTAGTCTGCAAAATTTTGACAAGTTTGGAAAAGTTGCTGACTGAGATGAAGAGACTGTTGTTTGCACTCTATTCTGTAGCTGTTAGATCACAGTGTGAGCTAGGCTTGGCCCAAAATCAGGTGAGCTCAGGGATTTTCGGTTAAAGAATAGTTCAACATTCAGGAAAAATGCTGCTCTTTCTACAAAAGCTGAAAGGAGATCAATTCAACTCTCATTCTGTCTGTTAAAATACGAAGCTACAGTCAAAAGAGCTTAGTTTAACAAAGGTTAACTGGCTGCAGCAAGAAAATTAATGCACACTAAATAACATGTTTTAACTCATTTGTGTAATCCATACAAAAACGTGCAAGTGTTAACAGGGGTTATGTGCTGCTTGGAGTCTGCAGGCTGATATAAATACAGATGGTTTATATATATATATATAAACATATGAGCAGCATTGTCTCATCTATCTCTTGATAAGAAAGTTAATTTCCCAAGATGTAAAACTGACATTCTAGCTACAGACATAAAGAAAGAAAAATGAATCAATGTTTTCAATACACTTGTTGGTCTGTAACCTCTCACAGCTACTGAAGCACATGAAGGACAGAACCTGCTGTCACTGCGTTAAATCAGCTCTCAGCAGTGTAATCCATCACTGAGGGGCCGCCCAGAGACCCATCTCTGTCCCCTTGTTCTCGCTCCATTGAGAGCCAGTGAAGGCGAGTTGACATAGAGGACAGCTTAGCACTACTCACCTGCAACCACAGTCAACCTCACAGCACCCCACTCCCTCTCTCTCTCTCCCTCTCTCTTCCCATTCAGTCATTCAGCTGCCAGGAATCCCAAACACACCTGGGCAGCTGGCTTCGCTGTCTGAGCCCGCCTGCTCTGAGCAGTCGGGACAAGTGCTGTCAGGGATTTGCAAAGATTGGCCGCATTCCTCGGCACACCGCAGGCACAACCAGGCCATCGATCACAGGACGTCCACATAAACACATTGCATCATTAAGACATCATTACAGTCATATCACACAACACTGAATCTCAGTGGTGGAAAAGGTTCACTGACTGTGTGGGCTTATCAAACAGTATCAGTTCTGAGGACATAGTCATATTTTTGACTAAAAGTTGTCACAGTTTTATTATCAATTTCGTAATTGTCAGTTAATTAGGAGTCATTTGTATTTCTGAATTAATCTGACTTACATTATGAGAACAGCAAACAGGTTTACCACTTTCATTGCTGCCATTTAAGTCATAATTAACTTTAAATTTAAAAACTGCTACTTATAACACTGATAATACTGGAATGATTTATTTTTGCTATTATAAACGCCAGGTACTTCATGTCTTTTTCCTGTGAAAAATCCTCCGGGCACATTGAGTGATGCAATGTGTGCAGCAGCAAAATTAGTATTTGAGACAGAAAAAGAGGTCATCTTAAGTAGAAAGTCGTTATGGCTAAATGGACAAAGAAAAGGGTGCCAGCTATAGAAACTAAAATTCCATCAGCAGAGAGCACAGGGGAAAATAACGGGTTAATATTTCAGGAACATGAAAGACAGCTGTCTCCATGCCAAACCTGCATCCTGCATTGCTTTTCCAAGACAACAAGCAGCTGTGGATTGAAGAAAATGTGGCTGCACAGGATGTGAAAAGTCACACCAAATAAAGAAAACAAAAAACTGTAGTACAGTTAGTCGTGGTACAGATACTGCATTGCTATCACTAAACCTTTATTACCTTTAAAGTGTAACTGTAAAATATTGGCACCTCAGACCCAAAACTTTCTTGTTATTTTATAACCTCACTAAAACTGGATTTTCAGGTCAATACCAAGGACTTAAAAAATCTGACAATTATAATATACATTTACCATAAACAAACATTTCAGGATCAATAAAAATGTTTTTTTTTAAGTATTGTGACCAAGATATCTACTGAATAGGACCATTTCACAGTTGAAAAATAAACCAGCACTCTTTTGTAAATAAACTACATCATGAGGATGGTTCTAAACATCTAAAACATATTTATGACATCTACACCAACACACTGATATAATAAACTAATATCATCTGATTTAATTGTTGAATCATATTATTGTTTCCTTGAGCCCTAAAGAATCTCATTCAGTTTGCAAAAAATAACTGATTCTTGTCTGAAGAATTTCTTACTTTTCCAGTGCAGCCATGATCATGGGAGGAAGTACCAGGATCGGCATGGGAAGCACCACTCTGGTCAGGGCTGTCTCCAGAAGTGCCTAAAAATCATAATATGACAGGGTAAAAGAAAAAAAAGATGATCTTCAGTTATATTCATACTTAGGCGTGAAGTTAATTTCTTATTATTTACATTGTTGCATTTACAAACATTAGTGTTTATTGATTACATGAAAAATTTTAGGTTTTCAGAGCAAATCGACATACATGCCTGGCAGCCACTTTGGATGTTCCCACCACGTTCCCGTTGCCGTCGAGCACGTTGATGCCCTCCGACAGCTCTGAGTGTCTCATGAGCACCACGTTACAGACGTTTGCAGTTGCTGTGGAGAGGTGAGAACATTTCTAAGGATGAAAGTGAAATTGACATATTTTATTATTTCACAAATGAGCATAATGTCTTTTCACCCTCTGGCATGGGTGCAAGATCAGGCAGCTCGTGCAGTGCGGCTGGAGCAGGACGGTGTTGAGCTCCTTGCTCAAGAGCTCTGTGGAAGGTATTAAAAGGATCTTGAATTGCTTGAATTGCAGCATCAGAGAGAAACATATCAGACATTTGCGATCACAACATCACAAGTTTCATGAAATTATTATTAAAACATCACGACAAAATGTTCTGGCAATCTTCAGAGTTGGGTTCGGCAGCATAAATGAAGAATTTAAAAGTCATGTGGAGATCACAAAGTGACAGGACAAACTGTTTTCTCATGATCATGAAATAATTATTCTCTGACAGCTCAAGCTGCTATGATACCACCACCATTCAGAACTATTGGATGGTTTCCCATTAAGTTTTACACAGGCATTTGTTGTCCCCAAAGGATCAAGCCAAGCAGTCTAACTCTGATCCCCTGACTCTTCCTTTTGTGCCCCCATGAGGTTTTTTACTAAGCCTCTATTATACTCCCTTGTGGACCTGCACATGGACAGCTGCAGACACCACAAATGTGTAGTTGTTCTTATTATTCACTCTCTAGTGTGGAGTCTGCCTGGAGGATGCATGTGCATTGTAATAACTTTGATGTTCTCTTAACTTTACATCTAGCAGCATCATCAGGTCAAAATCTTAATTTGTCCAATATGTTGGTTTATGACCAAATACCTGCAAAATCAGTGGTTTTAGTTCATTAGCATGCTGGTGAACATGGTAAACATGATACCCATTAAACATCCGTGTAGTAGCAGTATATCACAATGTGTTTGTTAGCAGTTAGCTCAAAGCACTGTGTTGTAAGTACAGCCCCTAGCATGGATGTAGAGTTAGTCTTTATACAAGAAGGTTTTAATCAAGGGCAACTACTAAAATATCATCAAGTATCTATTATAAGTCCAGTTGACCTTGATTGAAACCTTATTGGATCTTCAAGAAATCACCTTTACCCATGTCACCTCTTGCCTTCTTTATTAATCTACATATTTTAAAGTACAATTCATATATACTAATATTATTAATAATATAGAATGTTTTAATAGAAGTTATAGCCTGCAAACATTTTCATTTACCACTGAAACACTGTTAATGTAACCTAGATATTAAAAGATATGATGTAATGAAAATATCACAGATAAACACAAAAATATAGCAGAGCACTGCCATGTCATTTGTGTCATAATCCACAGAGTCTGTGACTTTGACTCAAGCAATAGTCAAATCAGCTACAGACAACGCAACCAAGGTGAGTGATAGGTCAACAAACAGCAGCGTTTTTCCCCTGTGATTTATCCACGAGAGCCAAAATGAACACAAATGTATGTTAATATAGATGATCCTTTCTCCTTGACTCTAATAGGAATAAGAAAAACTCATTTTAGAGAGTTTAGTGTCGGTGCCGCGAGCCTTTTTAATTTAAGACAACAGCATTCAGAGTTATCTTTACTAAGGGCTGCAGGGCTGGCAGGTCGCTTTGTGAGGGGAATTCAATTGACTGAACAAATAGCTCTTTTTACCTACGAGGGATTTTTTTTTTTTTTTTTTTACAAACCAATTAACAGAGGGACAGACAGTAGGATTTTAGAAAAGAATAACAAATACTAGAAGAAATAGATCAAAATTACAAAAACTTGTTTGTAATTAACTGAATAAAGGCATCAAAGTAATTATAAAATTGAATTGATTATTGCAAAGTCTATACAGCTAAATGCTGAAATATGTGGCTGTAATTTGTAATTATTTAAAATAATTACATTTATGTACATCCTAATTGTCATCTAATAACTGGCGGTACACTGATGGAAATGCATCTAAGAACTTTTCACATAATTACTTCCTAAATATCACAAATAATGACAAATATTTCTGAAAGACAACAAGTTAATTGTTCCCATAAATTTCTGGCAGCATTGCTTTCCCTTCAGTTAAGGTCTTCATAATCTAATTGAATGACAGGCCGCTGCTTGATTAGGTTATTACAAATAAATCTAGCCTTAAGTAAGCAAACAAAATCAAGCGGGTGAAAATTCAAACAGCACTTTGCTTTTGCTCGCTTCAATTAGCCATTTTAATTACCTTTTATATGAAGCCACCAAAACAACAACAGCAACAACAACGAACAAACAGAAATCAGGTAAATGAGGCCTTGACATAGACGCCACTTTAGGGGTAATTATCCAATTTGTTTGCGGCAGCAGAGTTCTAACGAGCAGCCAATTACCAGGCAAAGGCTGCACTGTAGAAACCTGTTGATTTAATTAGAAGAACCACCATGGTAAGGAAGGGGGTGCAGGCAAACAATTTAATTATGAGCCAGCAGCCTGGGGCATTCTGGGACACGGGTCTATACCCCTGGGTGTGACTGTGTTTGCGAGAGAGTGGCATGAAAATCAGCTTTGTGGCTCCACACACGTCTGACAAAGCGAGCGCACAAAACATCTCTAACCCTGAAGGGAAAGAAATCGGACCGTGAGGAGCAGAATGAAACAAACTCACACAGAGATTTATAAGGATCACAGAGCAGTTATTTAAAAGGCAGACACTACATTTATCAACACTAAGTATAAGAATTCAGTTGTACTGTATATGAAGATTTATATAAAATGCTTTTGTTATATTTCAGAATTATTTTCTTTAATCATGAAGAGAGAACAAGCATCGAGGAAAATAGGCATGAAAAATCCTATTTAATCTTTATATATAAGCTGAATAATACATCACTATAGTAACAGATATATTTAATAATAAACTACCTGTAGAAATCTACATGACACCTTGGTCCTTATGTTGTCAAACTAGATATATAACAACAGGTTAAAGATAAAATTAAAGACCAAATTCTTGTCAGCCACATGGAAGTTTTACATGCTAAACATTAGTATGTTCCACTAATGGGCTAACTGTTAATTGTTAGCATGCTAACAAGCAAACGTTACCTGATAAAAGTCACAAACTGGATTAAGTTTTTTATTTCAGACATTGGAATCACTCTTGACTCAAGGGCCACTTACTAGCTTTTTCTGGGGCTTTCATCCACATCATTAATCATCATCATTCTGCTGCTGAAAACTATGAAATGCAAGTGAAAGCTCAGAAAAAAGTTCAAGACTAGACCACATCTATAATGTGAACTCAAATTTAAACTAATATAGTTCAAAAGGTCACTTTAGTGCTGAACTGATGAAGTGTTTCATGGAGCTTTTTGAACTCACCCACTGCTGGGAAGGGGATGAACCTCTGCACCAAAAGCCTGGTTGTTGGGCTGAAGCGGCTTGCTTTCTGGATTAACACATTCAAACCCACCTAAAAACCAGACGCAGACAATACTCACCCATCAGACTCAATTAACAACTAATCATTGTATCCCATATTCCATACAATAACAAAAAACAGAATATTGTAATATAATTTGAATAAACTATCAATTTAGGGAGTTTCAGCACAGAAAAGCACTGGAAAAAAAAACAAGAAAACTTTCAGAAATGGGAGATAAGTGACCAAAAATTCCTGATTCAGAGCATTTTAAATAATTAAATAAGTGATTTCACTATATTTTAACACACTAGAGGGCTGTAATCGAAGGGTTATGTGCTTTTTGATAACACACCGTCGTGCTACTCTGGCCTCCGGCTCTCCTCAGCACGGCGGGGGGTCGTCACCAGAGTGGACGTTTAATTGGAGAGCTCCTGCCCCCCTCCCAGCCTGTCGTTCCGCCCTCCAGACACCCCGTGATTTTTTTTTTCTGTGCTTGTTGCCGTTGTCAGGCCCGAGAGCAGCAGCCGGATGAGTGCCCAGCGGGACCAGTAATTGGCTCGGTTTGAGCCCCATGTCCACACTAAGGGTTGTGTCAGGCAGGTGTGTGAACACGTATTACACTCTTTTGACATTTGAGTCTTTGATGACTTGGAGGTAAGAAAAAATGTTCCACTGATAAGGGTATTTTGAAGGCTGGTATTCAAGGGTTTATGCTGATATCCAACTTTTTAAATGTCTCCATCTGTCCGTCAAAATAATTGAAAACATTTGTTTTTTTTGACGAAAAAGTATCTTGTCAGGGTGGGAAAGTGTCTGAAACAACCATTAACCTTTTAAAATCTGTGCTGAAACCTAGATAAATTTGACAGTAGGGAACTCTTGGCACATATGCATGACACAATTTGATAACTTATTTAAACTTATATAACCTCTATCTGTCTGTCTATCCATCATAACAGATAAATGTGTCTATATATAGCTATAATATACTGATCTGTCCCTGCTTTAAAAGATGTAACTGTTGACATAATGGATTAATAAGTGACTCAGTTATTGCTGTGTGATGACATGAAATCAGTGGAGTCGCAGCGTACTCACAGCAATGGAGACTGCGCTAGTCACTGCTCCGAGGTATCCCTGGACGAATTTGGAAACTGGAGCTGGCTAAAGTGAAAGTGAAAAAGAAGCGAGAAAACAATGTGACAACAGTTCATGCAACTCAGCAACAGACAACTGTTTGTACATATGGTGTCTGTCCAAATGGGACATTGTCACTTCATTACAGACACTATTACCTTGGAGGCGTTGCGGTTACAGTAGTTAACGCAGGCATTGTGACTCTGGTTTAACCACTGTTAACAGGACAGTAAGGCAGAAGAAGATGAGACTGTTAGGAAATGTGCTGATACAGGTGTCAGTTTAGTTTAGTTTAACATTTTAATCACAGACATCTACACAATAGTAGTCATTACTCTCACACCAGTAGCATTTCTATTAGTTCCTTGAATTAAAACCAGATGTTCCACGAACGATGCTACTTAACAACTGATTAATTTTATTTAGAGGAAACTGCAAATATGCCAGTATACGGCATAAATGCTAATTTTTAACTGATGCATTTAAATTGAGACAATGTTAAGTGGATGAAATGTGACTGTTATTATTATATCATTGCATCAGTGTTAATGAACTGCTTCTTCTTGTGGCACCATCTTCAGAATGCAAATTTTGTTGCTATTGTTGTCACTTTGGCATCTTACTGTCATATGTTTGTATTTCTCAACCTGTCACTTCTCTGGTTTTAGAGCATCTTGCCAGGACTACGGTTGAAAATTGGCTGGCTGACGGATACTGGAAGATTTACAGACGTTGATTAATGTCTGTCTGTCTTTATAAATAAATAAATGAATGAAATTAAATTGAAGATATATCTTTTTAATATTATGACGGTCACGTATTTACCTGCCAGAAGATTGTTGATGCCAATGTTTGATTCGGGAGGAGGAGGCCAACAACCTGCACAATGATAAAAAGCCTTTACAAAATTATACAAAAATTACACATAATTATTAAAAAAGAAATTATATATTGGAGGGCAAATTCTGGTTTAGAAAAACTGATTTAAATCAGTGTACAGCAATGTTCCCTCTAAGCTGCGCACCTGCGCAATCGCGCACTGTTCCCGCTTTCTCCGCGCACAGCAGAACTATGTAGCACATGAAATTACCGTGTGCAACAGTGTGCACGTCTGATGTTGCTCACAGTGGTCCAAGGAATTCTCAAGGAGTTTGTGTGTATGCTCAGACACATGAAAAATTAGGGGGAACACTGGTGTACAGTATGCTATAGATACACAAAGGAGTCTTACCACTGGTGTGCCAAATGGGATAAAACCTGTTTAAAGACACCAGTAAATATTATCACTGGTACCATCTTACATTCATAATTGTTTGCTTTTAGGTTATTCTGCTGTCAGATTTAACCTAAGCATACTAATATCTCATCCTGTAATTGTTCTAATATCTCATATTTCTAAGTACTTGTTCATTTTCTCTCCTCTGACACTTCAAAGTTGCCTTATGAGAAAGGTGAGACTTTGAGACTGGACCAAAATACTTGTGTTTGCTTCTTCAGAGGCCTCAAGAACGTCTCCATCACCGTGGGAGAGAGATTTTAATCAGCACCCAGCTGGGTTTAACCTTTTCCAGGCCCGAGACAACCTGAAGAGCCCCGTTGAGCCATGACAGTTCCCAGGGTGAACTACGCCTCCATGTTGGACCACATAACAAGCCCCTAGATCCCACTTTTCCCCCCCAATGCTTCCACACCACACTACTGTACCTGACATCCGAAAGGGCATGAGGATCTTCTCCCCTGTGTCAGGGTGGATGACGGCCTGTAATAGGAGCATCAGAATCAGACGATAATGAGCACAGAATGATTGGGTTAGTTAAGTTCAAATGAATTAGGAAGAGCAAGCTGCTGTGGAGCTAAGAACAGAGGAAAAGTTATCTATAAGTTATAGAAACTAATTATTATCTTGTATGTAAAATAAAATTACTAAAAAAAGACGTACACGTCACATAAACATCAAAACAAAGAGGAAGTGGCTTGAAGGAACAAAAGATTATTACTTAAGTGTGGATCGTTTCAAGTTCCTGAAATGTGTGAATGGATTTTTTTTCCTTCAAAAAGCTTATTTGTTTGTGTTTACTGTCACTGATGAAGTTTCACAACCTCTTATTCAAGAATATTGTGAAAGCATTGCTTTATCAGTTGTTATGCATGCTGATGAATTTGAACAAGACTGGGAGTGTTCAGCCACACCAGCAGCTCTGAGAGGCTAACATCAATCTGCTGACAAACATGCAGATGTTTAGCAAATATAATGTTGAGCAGGTGCCATTAACCTCACTTTTGTATGATGCATTAAAGCTGCACAAGCTTTTGATCTTTACTTCTTTGAGTGTGGGTGAGCTTTTCAAAGTCCTCTTACAAGTATGCACCAGAGACAAACGAAATCTTTCTGTTGGTACAGTATCCTCTCTGCTGTAAGATAAGACAGATGGAAATCTCTTTCCCCTACTGCTTCAATGGTGATGAGATCTGCTGATTGGTGAGGAACGGAAGGCATCCTGCTTCATCCTGATGCTTACAGAGCCAGTCTTAAAATTGTTAAGAATCATGAGGGCACTATTATGTCCCCATAGGGCATATATAGTCCTGTATAATGGTCCTTAACTCCGAAAATCCACCAATAAGATTAACACTTGGCAGCTGACATTAGCCACCTTCAAAACATAGAAATTCTAAGCAGAAATTTACATCCAGCCTTCTGTTGATTTTGAATCAAAATGTGGCTCTAATGTGCAGGAAAAGCACAGGAGTCACTAATAAACACAATGGCTTAATTTATCCCAGTAAAGAAATGACAGTGTGCCGATGAGCCAGCACGCAAAATACCTCCAACACCAGGACCCTGAAACCAAAGGAGCTACATGGAATTCAGCTATCATTCGTTTTATTGGTTAAACCTGTGCTTTTCCTGCTGTGACATGTCAAAATGTTTTCTCTGACAAAGGCCTTCACTTCACCACATGTACGGATTTCTGGCTGAAAATCAATTGCATCAAACTGTGCTTAAAAGATTTCTTGAAATGTAAACACACCAAACAAACTTGCCTAAGCAGCATTTTATTGTAATTCCAGATGTTCTCGGTATATTTGACTGGCTTTAAATAAGGTTTGAGTGTGATCTGAGTGAATGAGTTGGTAACTCGTTTAGTGCAGAATGAAAAAGATCATGGAGATTTGAAGACATCTGTTAATTTTTTCAAACATGAAAACAAAATTTTAGAAAAGGGTGATGGCCAAACATATTTGAGCTGTTGATCCATTTAAGAAAAAAGAACTCAACTCCAGTTCATAATTTATTGGAATAGTTAGATTTTTATTTAGACCTGTCATAAACTTCAGCTTTGTAACACTCAGAAATATAGCTGTTGCTGTGGCTGACTCCATATCACTGAAAATAATTTTCTGTCACTTAGAGCGACTGCACCTGCAGTTCAGTGACTGTCAGACATCTTTCAAAGCTGGCACTTACTGCTTATTGGCACTGGACCTGAAACCACTTGCCCGCTTCTGTGTTGTTGTTTTTTTTTTTGTTTGTTGTTGTTGACATTTTTAATCTAGTTATTTCACCACTAAGGCCTTTTTAAAATGCTGTGTCTCCATGTTTCTGTTCATTTTGTTGTATGCTTGCTGTACAAACAGGTAAGTCTGGAGATGAAGCACAAAGACGGGTGTCGGTTTTGTTTGCCAATTTACTGTTAGTGTGCACAGTTTGTGCGTGTGTTAGTGACTGAGAGGGAAAGTGAATGAAAGATAGATAGACGCATCTTACCTGCTTTATTTTCTGAGCTTGCCAAAGCTGTAGATTGAAAAAAAAAACGTACTGGTTTATTTAAAAAGGGACACTGCACTTGTGAACTGCTTTGAATACACAGAGAAGGTATTTGTCTGTTTTTTTGGATACATACATAGCTATCATTGCTTTTCTGACTTGTAAACGCTTCACAAACACCTGGTTCTTTCTCCTATACCCGCTGACCAATCAACATTTTTCCATTTCCCTTTACCTGAGCGTCTGTCACTCCTGGAGGCAGAGTTCCTTGTCTGAAACGGTCGAGCAGCTGAATGCTCTCCTGAAGTCGTTTCTGAATTGACAAAAAAAACATAAAATCAAAAGTTAAGTCAAGACACGACAGAGAGATTTTTAAGTCAGCTTCCACTATCAAAGTCACATGGCTCAACGTGCAGTAATTGTGTTTCAATGAAACTTTCATGCTGATTTTCTGTTGACAAATGAGTTTGGTAAAAGGTAATGAGCAGCTTTCTCTGGTGTGATCATTGTCTAATGCTGAGCAAAATACAAGGTCATGAGGCCCAATTTGTTCTAATGAGCTTGCCATCTGTGTGTGTGTGTGTGTGTGTGTGTGTGTGTGTGTGTGTGTGTGTGTGCGCAGGTTCTTCTCTCTGCATTTGTGAGCCATAGTGTTAGGTGTGCATTTTGCTTGTGTGCATATGTGGTTGTGTGTGTGTGTGTGTGTGTGTGCAATCACACACAAAATCACGTCCGTCCCTGATCTACTCTCGTCATTAGGGGCAAGTTGAGGCTACGCCTGGCCCAGTAGGGTGCATGATACGTGTGTGTGAAAGTAAGTGTGTGTGTGTGTGTACACTCTCTCCACCCCTCACAGCTGCCCCACTTGTCCACACCTCATCACATCCCAGGAGCTACTGCCGCTATTACTGTCACCAAAGAACCCACTAACAGCTTCATTACCCAGAGCAGCAGAGCACTGATGACTCCATGAGCAAAATTACCACAACACAACCAAGACCTGAGGAAATGTTACGACAGGCAGAGCAGTCCAGCGTTTAGAGGGAAGAGCGCTCGAAAAACCTAAAGGTCAGAGATTTAGTCCCAGTCACAGAGAATCCCTGAGGATGGTCATAAATCGGTCATATTAAATGTTCCTCCATCATTAATGTTGACGCCACAATGTTTCATGTTACATAACTGTGCAGACATTTCGGCTTGGACACTCAGAAAAGAGAGAGATAAAACCTAGATTAAATAAAGGTCAAATAAACATTGAAAAGTGAGACTGAGTACCTGACTGTAACCTCAGGAAGCTGCTTCCTTGTTCTCTTCAGGTTTCATCTGAATGTCTTAAAGGGGCATGGTAAGACCAAAGTGGAGGATACGTAACATTTTGTGATTCTGTTACTTTATATATTTGCTATTTTATCTTGATTGTATATTAAAATCTTGCTATTGTGTTTTTCTTTACAGGTCTTGACTGTAAACTGCAATTCTGTTACTGCTACTTCTGTCCTCTCATGCGACACTAACTACATGTCAGCCTGTCTTGAAATAGCGATCTCTGCTCTGTCGCTCTACAGTTTCTCACATTTCTTTTCCTGATTTAGTTTTCTTTTGTTGTGTTTTTCCATCATCAAAGTCAACAGTTTAAGGACAAAGGGTCAACCTGTACACTGGTTTAATGTACAGACATGAGAGCTGAAAATATGAAACTGTCTTTCAGAAAAAAAAAATTCAAGTTTACTTTCTATATTGTAAAAAAAATTGGCTCCACTAAAGCACTTGCTGTAAGAAAATGAATTTTTTTTTTACCAAGTGAAATATTTACTTTGTGAGCAGATTATTACATCAGTGTAACCTGATTTCATCCATAATCATAAATCTCACCAGTGCTAAAGCTAAAGCAGTTGTTCAACTTTCTAATCATAATCTGCTGTCAAAGTTACACAGCAGAAATATCTAAAACAATGTTTGATCTCTGTCTTACTTTTATTACAGACATGCTGTAATTAATAATCCAGGTTATGTACCTCTGTCACAAAGAGGGTGCTGGGGTCAATCACATCCAGGAAGTGTCTGAACCGACCAAAAAACGTGTTCTAAGAGAAGAAAAGAAAACATGTCATGATAAGAACATTATCCTAAATGCCACGTTAAATGAAAATAAAACATGACATTTGTTTACATGGCCATTTATATTACTCAAGTTTATTTTCATCCAAACATCATACCAGTAAGACTTAAACAAGAGCTATGAAATGCATTATGTGGTCTTTAAAAGTTTGCATTTTCAATCTGTAATCACTGCAACACCTGAGTTAGGTTGAAAAAGTTCAGAAAATCAAACTTTGCATCTACTATAAAGGTAAAATAAGTCTATGTTTTGCTGAAATACAGGCAGCTAAATCATGTTTCTTTAAGCAGAGAGAGTCTGAGAGATTCCAGCTGTCACCCAGTAAACAGGGATATTACAGTGTGCCAGCTGTTTTAACACACCAGGTGGAGCCTCCTCATTAATACCTCTGACAAACTGTTTCTTATCCGCATCTTTTAGGGACCCAAATCCACTCACACCGTTTGCAATTAATTTCTATAATGACTGTGCCAGAAATACCTTTCGATCATCTATTCATTACTGAGCATAAGGAATAAATTTGGAAATACAGCAGAACACCACGCAGCCTCAAAAGCCACCCATCCCCATCCCTCCCCAACATGAGTTTAATTACACTAACTGCTAATTTGGATGAAAATCTGGTATCTGACTCACTGCTGCGCCTTGTGATTTCCTGAACATATGGATGGTTTGTAAAAACATGAAGTGGGGGAAGAGTTCTCCGAATCTGTTAAATTCTATTATTCACCAGTGCCACTCCAAAAACAGGCGAACGTATTTTACCTTTACTCCGAGGCAAACAGCTGCCTCACTGGTTACCTGACTTAATACCTGATACCTGTTAACTGATTTGGACTTAAGTCACTGGTCACATAAAGTTGTGAGACTCACAAGAGACAGACTGGTCAAAATCAAAGCAGCAGACGTATCCTGACTTAATGGGTTAATCTCTAACAACACCGGATCCCACAGTTCCCATAATACAACTAATTTGCATCTTTTAATTAGCGTTAGATTGTCTCTGTCTCCAAAGTGCAGAAGTCCCTGCTCAACACCTCCAGTTTGTAATCCAGGCTCACTATTATAAGTTTTAAACCTGAAGCCAAAACTGAGATAACCCAGATGATGTTATTTCTACTTTAGAAAGCTCCCTTATGTGACTTTAGAAAGTTGCATCAGAAATTAAACACCTTTCTTCAAAGTAAACTTAACTTTACCTGTAAAACTGGTGGAGTGATCCTTTAAGTGATTTTTTGATATTGTCAATTTATTCAGAATTTTTTGTGTACTAATTTGGTTCTGTTGATCATATTCTGGTGTTTCCATGTCACTAATCATTTCAGCTGAACTTGTAGTGTTGGGTAGTTCAATTTAAAACAGAACATTTCATCTGATAAACTCTCCACTCTCATAAAAAGACATAAAAAGACTGAGGCAAATAACTCAAATTTGTGCTTAAGTGCAGTATTTCAGTAAATATACTTAGTTATATTCCACTATTGCAATTACAATATGTATGTTGAATTACTGGGGGGGGGGGGTATATTGACAGTCATTAGCACAAATGGATGGTGACCCCATTGTAGTGCTCTTATGTTAGGGTCAGAGACGGTTAGCCGTGATGTTAGCAAAACTGCTAGCCAACGGTTTAGCTAGTCGTGGTCATAACTAGCTATAATTCACTGCACCTGTTAATCTGGTTAACCAATTTGGTTTTGTTTTTCAATAATAGACATTGTATAGTTAGTTTAGGATACATGAGCTGATGAGTAACAGATATCTGTGCCATTATTAAGCCATTAGCACCAGTGGTATCGCTGTTTGAGCCGTTGGTTCAAGATTAGCCGTTACCTTGCGCCGCGTTCAAGTTTCCAAGTAGTATTTGAACTTTAACCTGCTCACCTCTGAACTTTTATGTCGTGTGAAGTGGACCTAAGCAGTTTCAAACAAACACGGGGAGAAAGGGCAAATTTGTTTTAATATTAGTGTAAATCTGTGAATCGGTGATTGATCCGTTAGCTTAAAATTATTCTGCAGAGGGGTGACGCTAGGATTTTACCTCGGGCTGCGTTCAATGTCTCCAAGCAGGTGAACTTTACAACTGCTCGCCTCTGAACTTCCATATCACGTCCAAGCTGACCAAGAAGCTTAAATGCGACGAAAGACCCACTTTCCAGACTAATACTAGAGTAATTTTGGCAATAGCACCTGCAGAATCACTGTTAAAGCTGTTGGTGTAAATTTATTTCAAAAAGAGAGGTGACCGTTTGGATTTTATCTCGCGCTGCGTTCAAAGTCCTAAGTAGTGTTTGAAATTTATGCCCGCTCGCCTCTGAATTGTCATGTCATATACAAACTGACCAAAAGGCTTAAACATGAAGAAAGTCCTACTTTCCAGAGTTATAATGTTTAATTATAACGATGGGTACACTGTCCTTTGTCAGGCATGAATTTAACAAACGCGGGACACCAATGTTGAGTTCCTGTTGCAGACTTTAGTCGACTTGAAAAATAAAAGTACCTGGTCGAAACGAGACTTGCCATACTGGAAGGTCGGATATTCAGACATGCTGCTGCACACGCACACGTAAACTACACCAGTCTTATCCTTGTTTATGTTTACAAGAAGCTTTTCACTAACACTTCATGAGACTGAAACTGCAGTGACTGGCGTTCAACTTTCAGCTGTTCCCTGGCCAGGTTGCATTAAGGGTAATGTAGTTTTTCTAGGCTGCTTGAACAGGACAGGATGTGGCTTAGCGGACTACACTTCCCAGGAGAACGTGCTCTGTTTTCATTGTTTTAAAGGGGATATTAACAGGGGAAGTGTTTTGCATCACTTCAGAGTAAAACAGATCAAAATATGAGACTTTTTGAGTCATAATGTTGCTGAAGCACTGAGAAGTAACGTGGTTGTGTGGAAAGAAGATAACATAGCCCCCTAGTGGTGACTTAAAGTAACTTGTGTGGGGCTTGGACAAAACAACAGCTCACGTTTAATTTTAATACAACAGCATAAGCTACAGCCACACAAAAAACGAATGAATGAAATAATTAAAACAAAATAAAATACCAGAGATGAAGGACTGAACACCTGTCAACAACAGAGAATAAAAACTTTCAAATGATTTTATGTTAGAATTTATTGTACATGAATATGAAATGCACAGGTGTCTGCACCCTGTAGATAAAGAGCTGCAGCTACCATTGAGGACACTGAGGGATCTGTATTATTAGAATTATTATTATAGGAATTTGAGGTACTTTAGAAATGTAAAGGGAGCTGTAAGTGATTTTTAAATGTAAAATAAAACATAAATATCAGAAATTAAAGGATGCAGTATTTATTTCAGACATATTTTTTCTAATCACAGCATCTCCACTGCACTAGATTTTTATTGGCTCTCCTCACTTGACTGACACAAACCTTAATGGGTAAAACAGGTGCAATTGCAGCATTTGTTGGTTGATGCCAGTGATACCTTTTAAAGTCAAATTAAACATATCTTTTATATTAAATATATCACTTTTGATTAAATATGACAGACAGATTTTTTGTTACCTAGGAGTATGTATATCAGTTAAAAAAAGATGGGTTAGACCTGAAGCTAAAATTGCATTACAGGATTGGGTTTTTATTTAACATTTTTATAACTTTTTAAGATTCTGTTAGGTTGTAGGAAGCAGTTTTCAGCAACAAAATGTGTGAATACATGTATATTTAAGACCTAACATCCAGATTGACACAAAAAGAACTAAAACTAGAAGCTTGTTTAGTTAAATGGCTACCAAATGTTTTGTTCAGCTTTTCTTTGTTAAGAAAAAGAATAAATACAGGTGTTTTACCAACTTGGAACCAGATGCAAAATGGAACCAGTTAACAGAAACCAACTCTAAATGCAAACTTGAAACTCACTGTAACACAGACTTAACAGCAGTCAGCCATGTTGGAAAACAAACACACCCCAAAGAAAGATTTACAAACAAACATACAGTGAGCAAGAAACACAAAATATTCTTTATTAAATATACAAAATTTGTGAAACAGAATTGCATCACGAATTGTAAACTTTCCAATCTTACTACCTTAAGCACATTCCACCGGCTACACAATCAAGGACAAAATACAATCAGTTTAAACTTAAATAAAAAACTTTTTAAAATGGAAGACATGGAAGAGGACATTTATTCTTGCGCTTTGTAAGTGCCGAGTCACATGTAATATGTCTCTACAGTCATCTATGTACTTGAGATTGCGATCGCACAGCAGAAAACTGAGATGACAAGACGGTTTTGGATGTTTATTTTTTCTTTTGTATGCTTCAAGCTCACTGGCTAGTCATCGTTGTGGTGTCAGTAGGCCAAGTGCTTAAATCACAGAGCGATTAGAAAGTGCAGTACGGTGTAAAGTAGATCTAACTATACGATATCAGACGGACAGGTACAGTAAGTTATGTTCTGATGATTAAGTAGTGCAAGAACATCCACAAATGCTGTAAAAGTGGCATCATATCAGAATACTTTATGGTGTATCAATCTGCTCCATAGATTAAGTTTCAAGGCTTTTTTTTCTCTTTTTTTGGCATTTCACAGGAAATCACTGTTGCTGCTCATTTTCTACTTGTATGCATACAATTTATTTTTGTGCAGTGATCTAAACAATATCATAACAAAGCATCAGAAGACGTTAAAAAAAGACCCAAAAAGCTTTCAGTGAACAGATGGCTTTTCTTTTTCAAAACCTGCCCCGAGCCCCGACAAGTAAAATGAAGTGCTAGATTTCTAATGAACGTCAAAACAAAACAAAAATAAGGCAGCATTTGGCATTTCAATACGGCATATATGCTGTAAAATGCGGTATATATCCCTTTTATAACACCTGAAAGCAGAAGCGCTATGCGTGCTCGAGCAGAAGCGGATGTGACACACGTACACCGAAGGGAGTGGGAGTCAAGTACCAGCATGTCGCAGGCATCTTCTCATCGCAGTGGAGTTGTGTCGATAACGCACACATGGGAAGGCAGAAGCATGAGATCAGAGAAGCTGTGACGGCTGATCTTGATACTGTTTGGATACTGAGTGATACTGTCTTCGCCTGATAACACTGTGACCCCATACAACAATTGGTTAGCTTATGTGGCTGAGCATTATGGGTAAATTTCAAGACATGCCCATAGAACAGAGGAAAAGAAGAAAAAGAAGAGGGTAGAAAAAACGCAGGAGGAAGGAACAAGCAAAAGATAAACAGCACTTTTCGTGCATAGAAAATAAAACCATTCACTTGCTGGCTAAGAACACTTTTGAACATTCGTAAGCTACAATCAGTTCCCAGTTAATGTGCACGTGACGAGGCTGAACTCTCACACCGCTTCGTTTTGGTTTGTAGTTTCAAAAACTAGTCAGAGCACTCGATATTTATCAGGGAACATTTGTAGAGAGTCAATCCAAAACAACATAATACAACATCTGGAAGAAGTGAGGCCAATCACAGAGGTGTAAATCATCACAGAAATACAGTGTTAAGAAACATACGGATGGTTCTGCATGTTTTACTGTGTGTACTTCACAGGCAGACAATTTAGACCTGATGAGTCGATTTTAGCTGTTTGACAGACTAAATTACATTTCCTTCCTTCCTGGTGCAGCCACTGGTTTGAGTTCATCTCAGTTAAGCAAGTGCATAAACTTGAAACTTAGTGCATTAAAAAGTATTTGGAGGAGTATCTCCGGGACAAAACAGGGAATCTTAAGATGTCACCTTGCATTCTGAGACATTGTGACGTTTATCACTAATTTCTGTTGTTCTGTAAAGCAAATGATTGATCCATTCATCGAAAAATAACTGAGGGATCAAACAGCCTCTGCTCTAAACTGCATTGCTAAGACAAAAACAACAAAGCTGACAAACAGTCTTCAAGTCTCTGCAACTTGATTTTCATGCTACACTGAAATACACTGAAACCAATGGCTGCCTCGCAGGAAGGAAATCAATCTAAAAACTGATGGCGTGCTGTGGTAAAGGCCGGCATTGATGTAACAATCTGTAGTTAATGGGCTAAAACATGCATAACCAGCAGAGTGGCCCTTCAAGCTGTTAGCTCTCCTTTCCCCACAGAACTGCGGGACTTTAGAAGAGGCGTATATTTCTGAAATACTGAGTGAGGGGTTCATTGGATTAACATCGTTATGGATTGAAACCCTACAATTTCTCTCTTTTGTGATAAGGTGATAGAAGTGATATGTGAGGTGAAAAGGAGGAATCAGTGTTTCTACAATCAGGACCCTTAAAATGGAAACATCTGGGTTTTAAACCCACTGGGCTCACTCCTCCGTGAGCTTAAAACCAACCAGCTGTGTGAACCTGAAAACAACCTGAGGACCCGCTACATTCAGAACTAAACCTTCCTGACGAGAACTGTGTTTCAGTAAAGCATGCCGACTGGAAAACATCGCCTCGACATCTCTCAGTGCCTAAATATTTGTATCAAAAAGGACAGCATAGCAGTGAAAAGACTAAGGAGCTGTTGTGGAGGTTAGGGTGAACGGATGAGGACTGAACTGCAAACCCCTCCCCGACCCCCATTCGTCACTTGAACTTGGAGCGCACTTGCAGGAGAGTGGGCTTCTGCTCCATGATGCGCACCAGCAGCGTGTCAATGTAGTCCTCCAGATCTCTGACCTGCGGCTTCAGCTTCCTCAGCTCCACCTCCCGCTTGGCCAGTAAAACTCTTTGACGCTCAAACTCCTCCTTCTGCCTCTCCAGCTCCGCCTCCCGCTGCACCAGCAGGGCGACCAGTTCGCTGTGAGTCAGGTGGTAGTAGGAGCCTGCTCCTTCCGTCAGAGACTGAAAGCAGAGAGAGACACAGATGGAAAGGTGGAAGGAAGAAAGAAAGAAAGCTGTAACAAATTGTAACAAAACAGTGTGTTTTCTGTAGGTGGAGCTATTTGTTTGTTTAGCTATAGCTGTAGTCGCTACTTATGCTAACTACATTATTCTTCAGTTTATTCTAAACAAACCAGAAATATTTTTAAAAAGATTTCAGTGCATCAGAAGGTTTACTCAAATACTCGAGTTTTCCATGAACTGGATTCAGATTTAGATATTTCAATGTTTTGTTAAATTAAGTTAAATCAAACCTGCAGTGCAGAACCTTTGTCTCCCCCTTCTGGCAATGAGAGTAATTACAATCTGTGTTTGTCCTTGTCGTCGATAGCTTACTTTGACTGTCATCCTTCCTCTGAACATATATTTTCCTTTTTATTTGGAGCATCAGAAACTTTTCTCAACCCAATCAGTCGAGGCAGATGGCTGGCCACCCCGAGTCCGGTTCTGCTGAGGTTTTTCCTCTCCAGTGTCGCCACTCACGGTGGGAATTGTTGGGTCTCTTTTTGTGAATATAATAAAATAAAGAGCACAGTCTAGACCTGCTCTTTATGAAAAGTGCCTTAACATAACTTTATTGTGATTCGGCACAATGTAAACAAAACCGACTTGATCCAACTTGGGTTTTTCCACCATACTCCAGTCATTGCTGGTTGATGTAAAACACATCAGGCTCAGCAATGTCGCCACAGACACCAGATTTAAAACTCAATACAGAGAGATTTACCTGGTGCTGATAGGTTTAATCAGCATTGTGTGAACTCGTTTGGCTTGACTCTAACAGACATTTATTTATGTGTAAAAGTCCTGCACTCCAGCTTTAAATTAAAATTCAATTAATCAAAGGGATTTGTGTTTTCTATAATAACAGAGAAAAAAATTACAGTTTAAATTAATGTCTACCAGACACTGAATTTTAATGTTCATTTTACATTAAATATAAATTGGATGGATTTTTGCAATATAAACAATAATTTGTTTCATTAATCTTTTGCTCCTTGTGGCAATAATAACAGCCATACCTATTGTCTCAAATTGTTGCCAATGATGCAGGGAACATTTGTATTTTCATTTACCAAACTCTAATTCTACACCAAAGCATGATTAAACTGCAAGTTATGAGAGCAGAGTCTTTTAACAAAAAAGATCTTTTATGATAACTAGACAGCCAATAGCTGATAAGTAGATATTTTATTCTTTTTAAATGTGCCACTATTATTAGATTTCTCGTCTGTTTTAATGCAGGCAGTAATTGATATCTAAGTTTATTTAATTATTATTATTCCTACCAGTATTATCACTGTGCCCTAACAAGTCAATAAGTGGGAATTTATGTCAGTAGTGGTATACTGGTATACTGCACCTTCTTCCTGTCAGTCTCCTGCTCGCTGAGCTGGCTGCTCCTCCCCGGGTGGATGGTGGACTTGAGCTTCTCTAGGCCGGTGGCCAGCACTGACCGGCCCTCAGTCCGCTTCTCCTCAGCCAGCATGGCAGTGGTCAGGGGCTTCACTGGGTGGGGGCTGGAAAAGGACAACAACAAGAAATATACACACAGCACATACAGTCAGATAAATCACTTGATACAGCAGCAACACCTCACAGGACGATTTTAAAGACCCAGACTGGTTGCCACACTGGAGGTCTGTGACTAAAAACAGCCAATTATCTTCCTGTATTGTAAATCACGACCATTTTTATCTGTGTGAAAACTAAACAGCTGGAGAGGAACTGAATTTAGTGAATAAAGAGTTGGCATACATTTTTCCTTCCTCTGTCTTAATAATTCCTAACCCAGAGCTTAATTACTAGCTTTATCTGGAGCTTTCCACCACATTTCATGACCTCCAGATGATCAAAATGGATATAAAATAAAAATATAAATAAATACAAATAATATACATAAACATAAATATGTATTTCTGCTACACAAGATGATTAAAGGTATAAAGAATGAAGAAAATACACTTCCATTAGACCAAATTATGTTAACTTTTTCAGATTTTTCTAAAATGTTTCCTTTATTCTTGTGAAATACTCAAGTCTTTTACTTCTTCACACCTAAAAATCCTTTAAACAAAATAATGTGAGAGGGAATATATCACTCTTTAGTTAAATGAGTGCATCTTAATGTCTACACTACTGTAATTTAGCTGCCAAATGACCAGAAACGAGCTCTGTGTTCAGGTCAGCTTGGAGGATATTCTCAACAACTAACAACGCTACAATAACACAGGAAAAAGAGTTTCCTGTGTCAGTGACCTACATTTACATGTGTCTTATCAAACCTCTCACTCATTTACTTACTGCAGTGACTTGCATCCACACAAGCAGAGATTCGCTGTCACATATGTCTTTCTTAAGCCCAGATATTACAGGTTTACCCATTATTTTAGCACAGCAGATTGTCCTGTGGACCTCCAGGATGACACCAGACACGGATGCCAAAGATCAACCTTTTAAAATCCCAGAAACTCTTCCATTTTAAAGGAGGTTAGACAGGTGTAAGGCTTCCTAATTAAAGAAAATGCTAGTGAAAATTGAAATTAAATTAGCTCAGAACTGAAAGACTTAATTGCATGCATTGGTGCAATCATACATGTAGAATTGTGTTAAATGTGTTATTACTCCAAGGTGAAAAGGAAACGCTATCAGTGACACAACAACACCTTGTTTGCCTCGTATGAAGTCTGGTTGCTGGTTGAGATTTTGGCAAATGAGTGTGGCTGTGTGAGAACACTGGATGGCCCTGTGGGGACGGGGGATGGTGTGTGTGTGGGTGTGTGTGTTGGGAGTCAGGGAGGGGGTGTGTGGTAGGAATCAGGGCAAAATAATAACTGCTAATTGGCCTGAGGCTCTGTTTCCCCTCCCGTTACCACAGAGCCAGGACACACACAAGACACCTGCAGAGGAGTCCTGTTAACACCAGTATATGTGTATGTGTATGTGTGTGTGTGTGTGTGTGTGTGTTCTTAACAGAGTGACGAAAAAGAGAAGGTCACACCACAAAAGGAGAAACCCCTTGAGAGCTGGTGGCACAGAAGAAAAGCAGGCGGAAGCAGAGCCGCAGAGGGAGATTGAGGAGATGACAGGATAGAAATTTCTGGAGGTTGGATCAAGTGCTTTCCCTCCACCGTTTCACCGAGCACCGAACATGTGCAACCTCACCTGTTCTCCTGATTGGCTGCTGGCTGCCACTGTGGCTGCTGCCGCGTCTCCTCGGGCTTTGGCGCAGGGGCTCGTGCCACGCTGGGTGGTGACCCCGCCGAGGCGTTGGCAAGTAGGGGAGGGAAGGAAAAGAGCGCTACAGGGAGGCTACTACTTTCAGGAGTTAGAGAAAGAGCAAAGGAGGTCAGACAGGGGAGACTGGGGCCTGGCTGAGCCGAGGACGACGCCTGTAACGCGCCGGGATCGCTGCCAAAAGACGGCAGGATGAGCTCGTCAAAGGCAGGCGTCAGTGTGCCCTCAGACTGCGAGCGGTGTAGCATAGCAGACTGGGCCTGAGGGCATTTTGAGAATTTGTCATCTAAGACAGCATGCAGGCTTTCCACACCTCCTTCGCTGTGCCTCTCTGGATTACAGCTTGTGCAAGAGTCTTTTGATGCTGCAGGGAGTATTTGTAAACCAAAATCATCCCCTATCATGAAATTTGTCTTGAGAGTCGCTGTCTTGTCATCGGCTCGGCAGGCTTCTTCAAATCTGTCGCTTTGATTGATTTCCCTGTTAGGTGGCTTGGAAGCAGTGGAGGAATCTTCTTGGCCCAAAGCGGCATCTGCAGTCGTCTGACTCTCGCTCAGCTCACCACAGAGCGTCGAGTTCGCAGAGTGTAGCGTCTCCTCTGGCTCTGAGACGCTGGAGCACTTGGAGGGCAGGTGAGACTCACAGGTTTGGTAACCCTGCGAGTCGGTGCTGACATAGAGGCTTTGGAGAAAGCTGCTGGAGCTCTGATCAGACATCTGAGTGTGCGGTAGTGTGTTGTCAAAGTCGTGACTAGGACTGGGGTTGAGGAAATCATCAAGAGCCCCAAATGGCACTGGAGAAAACCGGCTAGCATCCTGCCCTCCTAAACTAGTGCTTCCAAAGGGTGAGTCAGATGAACGCTGCCTCACTTCAGGGGAGGAGGTTATGATGTATAATGATGGGAGTGTGGAGGAGAGTTCGTCATCTGGAGTCGCAGGAGGCTTCACGTCTATACAGTTATTTACAGAGCTATCACTGGGCTCCACTATGGAGCTGCTGAGTTCATCTATGCCTTTCTCTTTACATTCATCACCAGACTGTAAAGAAACGTTTGATTCTGGTTGTAGTTCAGAGAGTTCAGGCAACAGATCAGGGCTCACTACATTAGAAATATTTAGTGTCGGAGAATCTGCACCTTCAGTTTCTTTCTCTCTTGCAGCGACCACGAGCTGCTGATGTGCCAATGAATCGTTTGAATCTACCTTTTCATCACCATCCTGCTGCTGAATAACAG
Organism: Lates calcarifer; assembly: GCF_001640805.2. NCBI lineage: Eukaryota > Metazoa > Chordata > Actinopteri > Centropomidae > Lates > Lates calcarifer. Next base: position 20,918,664 of record NC_066851.1, on the reverse strand, counting down.
TTTCCTGTGCTACGTCAAGTAAAGACCGATCATTTGACCTGTCAGTGATGTCATCTTCAGACTCAGAGGGCTTTGAATTGTTAGCCACAACTGAGTCAGAAGATTTCTCAAAGCCCGGGATGTTGCTTTCAAAGGTCTGTGCCTCCGCTTCCTCGGAGGAGGATGCAGAAAATTTGTCTGAATAAGAAGAAAGACAGGAGAGGAAATCTTCTTCTGCTGAGCTGCCAAGACCTGATGAACCAGGGTCCGGGGAGCTGCTGTTGAGCTGCGTAGATGACGTGTGACAGGGCACTTGGTGCTCATTAGTGTCAGTTATATCATTTGTGTTAGTAGTACTACTGTTACCTTGATTAATTTCAGTGCAAGCATCAAGTTCTGGTGAGTCAGCAGACGTATTTAAAGTTATGGTGTCACTGTCAAAGCTTCTGTGTTCTGGGATTGTTTCAAGGAATTGTGCAAATGTGTCAAAGTGATATGTGTTAGCGTTGGTCACCTGACTGGTCGCTTTATTAGCTTCAGATAAGAATTTTCTGCAAGGTTGTAGTGCGTCACTCACATTTGTGTTCTCATCAGCATCTGTTATGGGAAATTGTGCTCCTTCTTTATTGCAGTGTTCCAGTGGATGGTCACTGGGTGTGTTTTGCTGTGTTTTGCAATCTGTGGCCAGATCCTCGGGAGACTGCAGCCTGCCAGCTGCAAATGCTTCAAAGGATTCGTCCCACTCTGAATCCGGTTCCAGTTCCCCTGCAGACATAAAAGGGTTGGACGGCATCTTGCTTAAAGGTTTTTCCCCTTCCGTGGGAGCAGGAGGAAGGGGTCGTCTCTCAGCTCTGGTCATCAGGTCACTCTTTGCATCTGTGCCAATGACGGAGTCCTCTGTGGTTGGGTTGTGGTGGGTCAGAGTGGGGTTGGGGTTACTTGCCTTGTGGAAAGAGCTGAGCTATAGGGGGCCGGGAACTGGAGAGATAGGGCAAAGGAGGCGGTACAGGTTTTAGGGGCTGAGAGGTTAGCATGTCCTCATAGAAAGGATTGTGCTGGAGGAGAGAGAAGAAAGGGTTGCAGGGGGATATGGGAGGTGGTGTGGTCTGTGAGTGGCAGAAGGGGTTAGTGTGATGCAGTGGAGAAACCAGAGAGGCAGGATCTACAGGGGGACCCGGGGGGTGGTGACTAGAAGGGAGGGGTGGTGGGTGGGGATCAGTGCTGGGTTCTAGTTTAGGTGACACCACCAGGCTGTGAAAGGAAGGGCACACAGTCCTCTTAATTAGTGAGGATTGTTCACATGGCTACACTTAAGGTCTGCAGTAGGTTTTCTGTCTCAAATCACATCTTGATTTTGTCTTTAAACAGGTTTTATCTAATTTATTCAAAATATACAGATCTTTTAATTCCCTTAAACCTTGTTTTAATTAATCCCTGGCACTTTTGTTGCCTATAGTGGAGGTTATATTGACATTTCATTGTCCATAAAACACCTTTACACCTTCAATAACTGATTTTGTTTGTCACTTGGGGGCAGTGCAACAAGCTGTAAACACAACACTGACATATCGTTCACTTGTTACAATGAACATGGTGCTAAGGAGTTGCCAGTGTACACATTTAGCAAACACAGTTCAACCTTAGCAGTCATCATCACGTTTCTAATACTCACTCTTCTTTTAACTCCCTTTTACTTTCCAACTCCTAAAGGAAATATCTGGCTCTTTAGCTGCTAACTGCCCCTTTATGTACCAGCTCGTCACTAACTTTGTCTGTTTGTTGTTTGCTGTTGGGCAGGTAGCATACAGTAATTATATTAGTGCTTTTCAGCTGTGCATTGCCACTAAATGCAGGAAAAAAGGTTAAGCTGCAGGCTGTAAAATTGAAAAAAATGAGCTGAAAGATGCTAAAATGTGCTGTATAGCTAATTAGAACTGAGGAGTCAGGGCTTATTATGCTGTCAGTTTGTCACTACTAATAATAGGATTTTCTGTTTTTTGTACAAGCTAAAACTTACTATTCGAGTAACTGAAAAAATCTAAATCACAAGAAAATTCTGCAGCTAAAAACTGTATTAATTGTTGAAATAAATTCTACATTTTCTCATATCTTGCAAAACTGATGACAATATGCACCTTAAAACATCTGTTTCCTCACCTGTGTTTTCATAGGGCTATGATGTAATATTTAGCGAGAAAAGTTGATGCAGCTGGGTGTAGTGATTACTTAGTGCTACTGCTGCCAACTTGGCACTTTTCCCCCGCCCAAGAACCTAAAAGCATGTGGGTGTGTAGGCTATGAAAATGTATAGTTACAGAGCTGGCAGAAAGGTATTGAGTGTACTATGGTCCAGAATAGCTGACCTCGCTTCAATCAGCAGGTGCTTATCAGTTCAATATTTTGTTTACGCTCTGTGGATGAAAATGTTATAACACTGTGCTTGGTTTTTCAGACTTGGTTAAGTAAACGAATAAAAATTTAAAGGAAAATAATTGTTTGAGGGTTTCTGGAAACCTGAATCAAAGATTAATTTTATGTAAAACTGTGCAGGAACAATGCACTCACAACAGGGAGCAGTACAAGAGAAAGTACAGCACAGCAGGTGAGAACTCCCAAATAAATTACCCACTTAAGCAATGTGCTTGTGATAGAAGTGGAAATAAAATGAGATGGAGTTTTCTTCCCTCCCTTCTCCCTGCCCACACCACACACACACACACACACACACACACACACACACACACAGTAGAAATGTAGACAAACCCCACACCTCTACACATGGACATATATACACAAAACCTGTGAGAGAACAAGGACTGTTCCAGCTCACATCATCATCTTTCCTATGAAATTGACATTGTTACTGAACCATATTACAGCGAGCACAACGCTTCAGCTTGATAGAGCTAATTTCACACCAGCAGCTCCCCTCCTCCATCTGCATTGCAGATACCTGCTGTAACCAGAGACTGAGTCCAGGAGCTGAAGGAGGGATGTGTACAGAGCTGGAAGCAATGTCTAGCAGCCATGCTGGCACACAGGAAGTAAACAACCAGTCTGATAGCTGTTCCGACAAAATGCCCTCAGGTAACTTGGGTACATTTTAAGTATTTACTCCAATTTAAGCCTCTGCAAGTTTCATTAGAGAACTGTGGTACACAGCAAATATTCTTTACTAGGGGTGTAACCATTCTGAAACCACGACCGAAACCACGATTACAAATGTTCACAATATATGGGAAGCAATTCGGGAAGACAGAACCACCACTCCTGACCACCCACACCTCCTACAAACAGCGAGGTATCATGTAACCAATAAAATAGCCTCACAGTAAAAACTACCCTGCTCAACATTTTGGAAAATTTGCTTCCTTTCCTTTCCTCTTATCTCTGTATTTTAAGAATGGAGCTGGAGGTGAGAGGCCTCTATTAACACCTCTAAAGCCGACCCATTAACATGTTGAATCTCGTTTGACTTCATTTGTACACAAAATAAATGTGAAAGCAAGAATTTTTGGTTTTAGGGGGAAGTTAAAGTTAACTCCTGCAGTCTTCTCATTACAGTAAAGCTGCAAGGTGTGCTAGCACTTGTGCCTGTGCAGACTTATATAAAACTGGCTGTCAAGAAACAGAAATTACCTGCATTTATATAACTGAGGTAGAATTGTTTGGGGCATAAAAGGAACACTGCACACCAACATGAAAACATCATGCCAACAGTGAAGTACAGTGGAGGGAGCGTCATGATTTAGGCTTTTAGGCTTTGCAACCTCTGAGCCTGGACCACTCACCAGGACAGCAACAGGACAATGACTCTAAACACTGAAGCAAATCTACTACAGTCAAAGCCCAGACCTTAACCCAACAGGGATGAAGATGAGATCACATTTGTATGACCAAATAATGCAGAAAACCAGCTAATTCTAAAGGGTTCTCTGACTTTTTCTTGCATCTCCCTCTGAAACCAAAAATTGTGTACAGATTTTTTTTCTTTTAAATGAGTATGACAAATGCTAATTACTGAAATTTAAAGGTGTTGGTAGGTGTAGTTTGAACTTTAAACAGAGTCAGGCTAGCTGCTTCATGCAACTAGATGCCTCAGTGCAAGTACAAACTCTCAGCGGGCTCATGAGCATGTTGGCTACTTTTCACCCTCTTGATTCAATTTATATTCATACTGAAACAATGATTCATCACCTGTTTGATGCTGTAACAAATGAACCTGTCGGTGTGTCGTCAGTCTTCTCTGTGATCACAGTGTGTATCTCACCTGGGTTTGCTGTGCGAGTCCTTTGATCCAAACCATCCCTTGTGTTTCTCCTCAGTGGCCGCAGGGGCCTGTTCAGACCCATTCTTGGACTGACTCTGCCCCTTCCCAGCAGACTCACTCCTCCCATGGGAGAAAAAGTTCCTCCTCTGCTTCTTCCCCTGGCTTTCTAGCTCTGCCGTGGAGGCAGCTTTGGGCAGAACAGCCTGTCCTAAACACTCCTCTTCTTCAACCTGCATGGGGCCACTCTGCTCCAGAGCCGCTGCTATGGCAGCCTTTTCCTCCTCGCCGGGTTTGTCAAAAGACCAGCGGCGCCCGTCTCCCACAGGACCTTTGGGGAGGTCTGTGGAGGCCCGCGGGCTGAGGTTCTGTAGAGACATGGACAGAGGCAAAGACTTCTGCAACAGTCCCAGGCCTAAAGAACCTGCAGGTTTTCCTGAGCCTGAGTCCAGGGGCTGGACGTTATAAGCATGGCTTCCGTTAACGCACACAGTGGGCTGAGGCACTGGTATGGAGATCTCACCGGCCTCATCACCAAACTCACATTTGAGAGAGGACGACTTGGGCGACGTATTTGTTGTGTGCTCTGCAAATACATGGATAGAGGAGGAAATGAAAAGAAAGAGGGAGAAAAACAGCGAGAAAAGTGATGCAGGTAATCAATGACTTTACTAAAGTAAATTTGCAGGCAGCTTAATTGGGTAATAAAACCTTGTAATGGCTTTGACTGACAACACTTTTCACAGCAGGATGGGTCAGTATCTCTGGCCGACTTAGGTGCAAGAATGATTGGAAATGGATTAATTTCCCTCTGTGTGATTCTTGAATCAGTTCAAGTATAACGGCAACTGTTGCGCTTTGCTTCATAGTGCAACATCTCTCCACCCACTGCTCTCCTGTCAGGTGATTTAACAATTCAGATGGCACTCAGAGGAGCTCACACCTCCATAAACTCTGCACAACTCTCAAAATATAGCAGCTCCACGTGTTTGATTATCACGTAAATTTAATTAACTCTTTGTAGACCCATTATCAACTTGTTTCACAACAGGAGATGAACACATTTCCTGAATTTATGTCTAAATTTAAAACTTTTCAGTGTGTTAGATGATTACAACAACAACTGTGGTGTTACAGCTGGTTGCATGGATGATATGGGTACAACATTTTCTCAATGGTTACATGTTATGATACTTCCTTCAGTACTCAAATACTAAAAACTATTAAATTAACTGTAGAAAAATCCTATGAAAACAGCATCTATGACCTCTTTCTGTGATATAATCTGGTAAATTTTTACTATAATTCATTTTGATTTAAGAACTGAAAAGCACAATATGCCCATATGAATATTTGGTCAGTCACAAACAGTTACTGCAGTTTCATTAAGCTAAGCCAATTAAACTAAGGAAGTTGTAGCCTCTTCCTGTTTCACACTCACCACTCCTGTGGCACGTTCATGCTAAAAAGTTTCAGTTCCACAGTCCGTCCAGTCCAGCAGTCACACAAAAGCAGCTTCCTTTTCAGAGTCAGAAAACTTTTAAATCTTTTTAAAAAGTTCACTGAGTGAGGCGGTGGCTAGTGTGTATGTTTTTTTGAGGAAGTGGATTATTTTGAATTTTGTTTAATTTACATATGTTTTACATAGATTACACGAGTGAGACACGCTAACCACTTGATACTTGCATTATCTCACACTTTGTGTAACAGACAGGTTTCGGACTGTTGATGAAACATGACAAGACATTTTTGGACATCGTCCTGAACAATAGTAGGATGCAGAATAGAGCTGAAGCGAATAGTTCTTCTGCCGAATAACTGATTGACAGAGACTTAATTGCTAATTATTTTAATAATCAATTAAACCTTAAAGTCAGTCACTGCTTCCACCTTCTCAAAAGTCTTTTGCTGCTTTTCTTTGAATATATTTGTGTTGTCGGATAACACAAGGAAATCAAAGATGCCACCTCAGGCTCTTGGAAATTATTATCAGAATTTTGTCCCATTTTCTGACATTTTATGGACCGTTGATCAATTAATTGAGAGACTGATCAGCTGGTGAATAGGTAAACTTGAACCACTATGAAGAAATGGATGGATGTCTGTGAAACTGAAATCTATTGTTGGACTAAATGTGCAGTAAATGCATGATCATTCTCACCTGGGCTGTTGTCTGCGGTCAGGTTGCTGCTGTTACTGGGCGAGTTGGAGAGGTCAGAAACCACCACACTGATGCCGGCCGTGGGACTGAGGCTCCCACCCCGCGATGACGATTCACTGCTCTCTGAGCCAAGCGAGGTGCTGGAGCGAGTGTCTGATGACTTCCTCAGCTTCCCTCTCAGGAAAAAGGTCCTCATCTTGCTCCGCCGGGCCTCGCCCCCCTCGTCATCCTCATAATCTTCCTCCCCGCCTCCGTCGCTCGGCAGCCGATGCCGCATCCGATACAAGGACCCATATCCGCCCGGCAAGACGGCCGACGAGGAGTCCTCGTCGCTGGATCTCCTCTTCCCCCTCATGCGCTCTTTCAGCTTGCTGAAGGTGGAGGAGCTCTTGTCCTTCATGACCAGGTCGTACATGCTGGCCGTCAGGTTGTTTCGGGTGAACTGGACAGTGACTTGAATGTCTCCTCGTTCCTTCTCCTTCTTCCCTGTTTTGGAGTTGAGTCTGTACCACCTGCAACAGAGAAGAATCCATCCATATGAGCTTAGCAGACACACTGCGTGTATAATTTAGCAGCGAAACAATTAATTACTGAGTCAATGAGTTCATTAGCAACAATTCTGATGATTGATTCACTGCTGAAGTCATCTATCAAGCAAAAAATGCAGAACAATTACTGGTTCCAGCTTCTCAAATACGAGGATTTGCTGCTTTTCTCTGTTGTAAATTAGCTTTAACTTTAGTTTCTGTGGTGAGGATTTTTCACAGCCAAAATGATAAATCAGCTACTCCAAAAAAAAAAAAAAACCACCAGAGGATCAGACTGATCCCTAATGAAAATAATTGTTAGTTGCAGCTCCACCATCACATTCTTTTAAAAGGCAACTTTGCCAATTTTCAACCTTTGTATCTACCGGACAATGCATTTTGTATGAAACAAAGCTGGTTGAAAATCAGCAAAGTTGCCATTTAATATTTTATGACTTAAGCTACTAACAGTTGCAGAAAACTACAGATTATGATGTTGATAAAGCTGAAAAGAAAATCTGGTGTAATTTAACAACTACAGCCCCATGTTTTGTTCTCAGCTGTAGTGACGAAGCATTTTGAATTCACTATTCTCTATGGCAACTGTGGACAAGGATCATGGGTATTGAAGTGTTTAAACAAGTCTAATTAATTTCTCAGAAACAAAGCTTAAAACTAATTATAACCATAACCAAAACCTAGAGGACTTATGCATTTTCTGTGAGACTCCAGTGTTTTTAAATTAAGTAGCATTGAAGAAATTATTTAAAGAAAATTTTTAAATGGGAATACTGAATGGTGGAAATGCTCCAGCGACCATACTCTGCTCTGCTTTGTGCAGTACACACAAAAACTCATTGTAGGGTCAGGAGTACTGATGTTATGACAATTCACCTCCCCAAACACTTGAGTCATCAATTAGTTCAGCATTATGACTGTATTGTAATCATGAATGGGGCTAATCTGTTGAGTGTGTGTCTGTGTCCTACTAATACCACAAAGCTGTGTGTGTGCCCAGACATCCCACAATTCCTTGGGGAGACCCTGTTGTTTCTGACATAAGATCGGGTAAGCAAGAACAATGAAGTAAAACAATGCTCATTTCTGATTTCACAGTCAGTGCCCTGTATAAATATGACAGACCCCTAACTGTAAACAGATGAACCCAACTGTAAATTCCTTTACAGGACGGGCACAGAGGAGCAGTTCTTAGAAATGCTGTTTACCGGTGGGTGGAACAACGCCAACGAGTTCACCTCACCATGACTCATGGGAAAGTCTCATCTGGTCTGTTGTGACTGGTATAAAAAGGCCTGATATGACTGAGAAAAATTCCCCTGGTTGACATGTGTTTCTGACACTTTGTGCTGCCAACGGGAAGTTGTCGGCGCAGGGAGGATGAAAAATAGGCCTGAAACCACGACGTGCTTTTATTTTTTTCACTTCCTGTGCTGCTGGCTTATTTTCACCTCACAACTCGACCACAGTGCCTCTTTGTTCATGAATAATATGAGCATTGTGAGGCTGAGTGACACACACCTGCCCAAATTTTACAATCATTTTCTGATACAGTTCGATTTAATGTAGTTCCGCATGCTCCAAAATCAAGGACTAGTTGACTTCACATTGAGTGGCTTCACAGAAATATTATCTAATGCTAGGGAGACTGAAAACCATTTTGTAAATAATCTGAAATAGATAGGACAAGACAAAGAAGCCACAAGTCATAATGCAAACCTAAATGACAACACTGATACTGGAGAAGACCCCAGTAAAATATGAAGAATCTTTACTAAACTGAACACAAACCACTGATGAAAATACAGTTTAAAAAACACATGACAGAAACTGTCTTTACCTAAATGAAGTGCAATTAAGCATAATTTTGTAATCACAAGCGTGGGGTTGTGAAATGTTGTGAAAAGAAACGTTAAATGTGGTGAATACGGCCATATTGCACAAATATACAACAGGATGTCAGAGGGGAAAATAACCCAATTGCTGCTCCATGAACAACAACTACAACAATGTCCTGTTCTGTTGACTCAACAAGAAAATCTAAATGTCATGTTGTGGAACATCCAATGTGCAACTGCAGAAAAGTTACAAGATTGGAGGTTTAAACATCAAAGGTGAGACATGAAAGCTCCTACATCAATGAAAAATGAGACTAGAGTGCTGATGTGCGAAAGGAGCCCCACATGTTAACTGCACTGCTATCTTAAAGACCAGAAAACCTTTCCTTCCCGTCCTCCTCAACCACAACATCCCCTTCTTTTTATCTGTACACGTACAGTATGACAACGCAGAAACACAGCAAGGAAGAAAATTAACACACGTCTAAATAAAGGGTGCGGCTGATCTGTAAAGTATATTAGTAAATGATCTTTTTTAGACACGAAAAGCTTTATTTTCATTAAACCAAAAGCCCATTCAAAACGTCTAATCTGATATTTAACCCTCTGGAGTCCATCTGTTCTTCAACTTGCTTTATTTACTTATATATCATGTAGGGACAATGTAAGAAAACCAGGTGAAAGTGTCTCATTTATGTCTATGGATCATATAAATTTTTTAATTAAGACATTCTTAAAAGTGTGAATTATTAATATTTCATATTTTAATAGACTTTAAATGAAAAAGATGCAAAAACATCAATCATTTGACATGTAAATTGACTGTATTATAGTCTAAATTTCCTAAATTTATTTGTGTGTATCAATAGCCTGGTGTCACTAAATGCACATACCAACTTCCTTTTTCATGTGTCATTTAATGCTCCATCATTTCTCTACTTACTAAACCCCTAACCCTCCCACTCCTGCTAACCAAAACAGCATAAAATGACACTTGACTGTGAATATATTTTCTACATCGCTGAACTGTCCCATAATAATATTTTGAGAGATTATGACTAAAAATGTGTTCATTTTAATGGGCGCCTGTGTCATATTGTGTGTATTTGGGATTCCTGGAAGCTTTATACTTTATTAAATTAGCAAAATGGGAAGTCAGACTTACAGCTGAGTTTCTGTGATGCAAAGAGTTGGCAAAAATCAAACTCCAGAGGGTTAATAAAACAGATTTATACTCATATAATGTAAAACCAGTGCGATTATTTGCAGGTCCTGCTCACTTCTAACATCTAGTTATTCTGATTACATGGGAAAAGAAGCAGGAAAAATCTCCACTCTAGCGGAAACACTGCCGTAATTGTTAGCTGCAGAGAAGAAAAAAAAACAAAAGTCACATAATTCATAGCACAGGTTGTTATGTAATCATCATCATCATCATCCTGCCGCTGACCTCAAGTCCAGCCCTGAAAACACAGTTAACACCGGAGAAGAATGCCAGTGAAAACAATTAACGAACAAACTCCTTCCAGTACAACTCTGAGAATCACAAATAACAAGCAGGTGAAGCCCAGAGGACAGAAGAGAGAGGAACACTAATGCTTTTTATAGCTCCACAGGAACAAAAAACATTACATCTCACATAAATACACAGCAATGGAAATGCGCCACGTGAGCAGACGTGGGGAATGTCAGTTGTTTTCATTAAGAAAAACAGATATCATTCACACAAGGAGGAGGAGGAGGAGGAGGAGGAGTAACACTCCCATGACGCAGACTGTGGCAACGAGGCTGAATTATTCTAATCAAGGAGAGGTATTTAGATTTCATCAAATCAAATCTTGTTTCCTGATTATCAAGCAATGAGTCAACAGTGTAACATCCGGAGTTTTAAACCTGTCTGTCCTCTTCTTTTTGTTTTGGAAGCAGCACAGATTTTTGTGTATAGGCTCCTGCAACTAAAACTGTATACCTCAAATGCCTGTTAGGTGTGGACTCAAGTTTCACATCAATGCTCCAACAATAGTATCAGTGCTCCTCCTGACACGGCAGCCAACTCCCTGTAGCCAAGGTGGGGTTCACATTCCAAACACGGGACCAGGGAGCTATGTAAGGGTTTTCTTTTGCAGACGTCAAGCTACTACTACCGCCATCATCATTGATTTCACCGTTCACAGATTGTAATTTAGGCCACTGTTCTTTAAACCCTCCCTCCCAGTCTCTGGTTTTTATATTCTGAGAAGAGCATGGGTCGAAAACTTGCAAAGCTGCAATTTATGTAAATTTCTGTTGGTATTTAGTTGACTTACGCAGACTGAATTACATGAAAACTGTTCATATAAAAGCACTGGATGACAAAATGTGCTTCTGCTGACTAAGAACATTTCAAAAGTCTTGTTTTTCGAAGACAATGCAGAAAAAAAAGTTACAGGCCTATTTATACACATGCACCTGGGTGTGTGGGTCATGTACTGCATGAATAAGCCTGACAACAACAAATATAAGTAAACAGACATGAGCCCTAAATACAGAAACTGCAACACAGAGAGAAGCAGCAGCCTACATTTTGAAGCCCACGTACTCAGGCAGAGCACAGTCTGTTACTGAGGAGGACCCAGTTTCCCAAAAGCATCATCCCACACAGACACCAGTACACTTCAACAAGCCTGCTGTCCTGATACTGTAAGAGCATTGTGGGTTATAAAAAAATGTACCACAACCAAATGTTCTAACTGCTTTTTTTGGACTTTGTGGGAGTCTACATAGAGATTTTTTTCATAAACAATCTCATTCCAGAGCTGCAGAGCATAACAGCATATCTGCTTCCCCATCTTGCAAAAACAGGAAATCACAACACTCCACCCCGTCCCAGCATGACACCATCTCCTCATCTCGCCCTGATCCACTCAGGAGTCAATAGGAAAATTCTCTCTTCCAGCTGCCGTACTTGCCATCTAGGCTTCAGCTTACAAAGCATACATCTCCTGTGGAACAAGTAGATCCCTGGAAACCACCCTTGAAGGCAGGACAGGGCTGAAATTACAAGACAAGTAGGCTATCAACCTATTTTATCCAGCATGTACTTTAGTCTCTGTGGGGCCCTGTGAGCATGGGTGGTATCAGAGCCAGACAGAGGAGACTCTCTGAAGTAAGAACTGGTGCCAAGGGCGCAGGATCTGTGTCAGCCGAGGAATTTAGCACTTTATTCAACAAATATATTGGTATTTAAGGTTATCTTGCGCTGAGACACACTTGTTTTTGTTCCAGCAGAGGAGTCAGAGGGGTTTAGTGAGGCTCAAAGTTATCTACAGCAGCAGAGAGCTTGATGCACTACAACTTAAGAAAGTGCAAGCAAATGAGGAAAACATCCTTATTGTTCTAACACATGCAAAAGACTAATATGGCCATGCTAGCAGCTCTGTGAGGCTGTACTCAGGCACAGCCAGGCTTTGAGCTAATGCTAACAACATCATGCTAACATGGTCACAAAGACAATGCTAGCATGTTGAGTTTTAGCTGGTTTACTGTGCTACTGCTCAATACTGTTCAATAAAAACACCTCCACAGTTTTTAGGATTCATCATTGAACCATGGATGTGGCTATGGTAGCTGTAGCTAGCTACGTAGAGAGATGACATCCCCATCACCTACAAAACTCTTGAGCAGTTGACTATTTACTGAACTTGTTGAAATATCCATCTACGGGCACAACAGCAGATCTATTCTTAATTGCTGAAGAAATCAGAGACATGGGTTGCAATTTAGAAGCCTGCAGCAAGGCTAGCAAGTTATATTCCAAAGAAATGGGGACTAACAAACACTACATCTTTGATGAACGTAAATGTGCTCTTTTGCTAAGCTAAGCAGCACTTACTGACTGCCTCTGCTGCCAATTAATCAGGCTAATTCAACAGAAATGTTACCAGCACTGTTCGACTAAAGCCAACGGAGCTGGACATACTGTAAAAACTACAGCCAATGATGAGCCGAAGATGCTAAACAACAGCCCAACAGCAGCAGACTATTGCCTTGATGTGTCAGGCCTCTTAGAAATGATGCTAGGTAGGCAAAGGGTGCCACTTCATTCGCGTTAACAAAGTGGACACTTCCTATCACTTCTCTTTCAGTGAATTAGGCCAACAAACCCTCCAGGAGGAGTGTGGGTAACGGTGGTACGGTGGCCTGGATTCCTGCCTCATCAGCAGAAGTAGCAGACAGCCCGCAAGTCCCAGACCACATTCCACATCTGGATGCGATGAGTTCTAACCTCACCACCAACTTCCCTCGTTATACTTTCACACAACCCAGCATTGTATCTTAAAACCACACATTTTCAGGCTCACATTGAGGATCAGTGACAGAAAACAACGAAATGGCTACTTCTTATTGTGGAATTAGACAATAGTGTTATTGGAAAAAAAAGAAACAGAGGTAAAATTCAAATACATCCAACTTTTAGCAGACTCCAGGGACTTACTAATTCACTGTCCTTTAACACCAGTTTACTGAATTTATACATACCTTTAAACAACGGTCTGTAACATAGTTTGCTTAACATTTGCTGACACTCATCTGATAATGACAGAAAACCACAGAGCTCATGGGTGATTTTTGTCACGATAACAACAAACTGTCCTCTTGTGCTTTTTAAAACAAGCTTGTTTACTTGAGATCGCAAAATAATTATGCCATGATTGAATGGATGAGGAGAAAATTTTATGATTTTATAATGTGATCACAGGATAATTATTTTGTCCACATAATGACACAAAATGATTGTTTGACTGATCACCTTTGAAAAAAAAATATGCTATTTAATTAATGATATCCTGTTGAAAACCCACTGAAGTAAATCTGAGCATTTAAATTCATTAAGTGGGTACTAAGCAACAGTAAAATGAGTCACTGAGCAAAAGTAGATCAACACAAACAGAAACCAGTGCTGCAGCTACAAAAGCATCCTGAGAACAAGGTTGCAACAAATAATATGTTTTAATCAACTTTCAAATTAGTTCTATTGGATGTTGTTCTTATTATACAAGGCCATCTTATGTGGAGTTCAGGACCAGATTCCTGTGAACATTGTGTCCAAATGCTTCTGTCAGTTAAGTAACAAAATCAGGCTTTGTACGCTCTGTACGCCTCTGTATTTGAGATTTATCCAGTGCTGAAATGCAAATAGAAAAATGAATCATCATTTTTTTAAGTGAAATAAGTCTAGAACAGGGTGAGAACGGATGTTTTTGTAGCAGTCGCTACAAAAACATATAATACTGGACAGACTTCACAATTCAATACAATTATTAACGCGGATATTGGGTGGAGACTGATCAGTTCATCACTGATACTTAGCTAGCAAACAAGCTGACATTTTATAAACAAAACTAATGAGATATTTGATTCACTGAGTTTCACTACACACCAAATTACATTATTCCATTCCTTTAAATGTCCTTAGTTTCAAGACGTTCAAGATTAATTAGCTTACTCATGAAAATATTTAGGGATTTGGGGGATTTGTTCATGAGCTGATATGTGGACACACAGTAAATTACAATGGCTTTCTGTCTGTCTATGACTTACAAGGTTATGAATGGGTTGGCAATACTATTCATGTGCATTAAAGGGACACCCATGTGGCCTGGGGGTTAAGATGTGAAGCCTGGAACTGCAACTAGCCCGGTTTGACCCGAACTAAAACCTTTCTTGCATCTCTAGCTGTCTAATGAAAAGGATAATGAATTAATTTTAAGGGGCTTTGGGATCACATTTGATTTTCTAACTTGCTAAATCAAGTAGAAACTAACTCTGACTGGCAGCTATCATCACATAAAACTAGCTTCTTTGCTTACATTAGCATGCTGGTTAGTTGGCTAGCTACGAGTGCTCAACAGGAGTAAAAACAAAGCTGCTGTGTCACAGCGACCTAGATTTTTAAACAAGTGTACCTCTTCTGGATGTTCTGGTCTGCTAATAATACTGGTATAATGTCATTTACCCTTAGCCACAACTATTGGTTTCAAGCATCTGCTTTTCTTTACTTCACTGTGCCTCCAGATCTGTGACGCAACAACACAACCTCTACATGACTCAGGAATATAAAGTTGTAGCAACTGAGTAAAATGTAGGTTGCTGTACATCCTGCTCCCTATATAATGTTCACTGACATTAACCAGATAAATCCCAGAGAAAATGTTTTCAAAAAGCTGATGTACATTTATTCTATCGAGGATGACTTGTCAGGTCATACTGTTATATAAGATGTCCATTAGACTATATTCTCTCTCAGCTGCAGCTACTGAAAGTCTGTCGGCTCTTAGCAGAGGATTTTTCTGGATGTACATCACACACATAGACAGACACACACACACACACCCTCACTGTCTCTCTGCCTCACTCAGCAGATGGAGGTTCAATTCTCAGGCCTGCCTCAGTATCAGTCAGGCCTGAAACAACATCAGAGGTTTGCTTTCTATAGACAGACAACCTGACAGGGGATATGAGACTGAGACAACAATAGAATAGAAAGGAGAGGCTGTAAAATTTAAAATTTAATTGTTATATCAACACTGCAGGAACCAGCCATCCAAAATATGAAGAATCCCTGATCTGCAGAAAAAAAAGAGCTGAATTTTTTAAATTATCCTCCTGAGAAACTGTGTATGACAAGTTCAATATTCAGCAAAAAGCACTGCTAAATTAATTTTCAGTTAATAACATGGATTCCTTACTATGTATGCTGATCTGGCGCTGTTCTTGTAGCTTCCTCTTGACAGACCCTTCAGGGGAATTCACCCAACGCCCACCTTTCCAAGAATCTGTTCTACTCTGACAGTTTAACATGCAAATTCATCACAGCCACTGCATCCTCCTGTGCCTCCCATTTGAGGGCATCTGTTCTAACTTCATTTACTGCAGAAATTGCTGATTAAGATCAGACATGTCTGGACATGTTTTAAATAAAGCATTCACATGGATGTTTTCCTACTGCTGGCTGCGAATTTGAGAAGGGAAACTGTGCCATTATACATCAGTCATTTATACCAATAATTATTTCCATTATTGATTAACAGTTTAGTTTGTAAAATGTCAGGAAAGAGGGAAAATTGTGCCTTAATAATTTCACAGTCACAGCTCAACTTGCTCTTTTGGTTCAACCAACAATCCAAAACCTCAATATACTAAATTTAAAGATATACAAAAACACAGAAAAGCAGGCCAACCAATGTTTGGCATTTTTGCTTGACAGATCACTTAAATTATTAATTCAATTCACTGATTCAAACTCTGTTTAGAAAGTCAAACATAAGTCTCAAGTCTCACCTGCACCAAGTCAAGACAGCTCCATGTTAATTCTTAAGTGCTCAACTTTAGTTAAATAAAAGTTACTTTATGCCTTTCAATTTGTGAATAGGTATTACAGTAAGCTTACAGCCAGCAGCCATTTATTTTACCAACTGAAATGTCTGTTGCTAGCAGATACTAGCTGTAGTGAGCTAGCTACTTAAGCTAGCGTTAGCGTTAACAGAGTTAAAAACAAAACAGTATCACCAGCTTAACTTTTACTGTTTCTGGCTGAGTAGTTTTAAAAGAAGGATTTGGGTTCCTACATTATGCACTTAATGGCTACACACAGTTCATGATATCATGCTAAAAGATGGAGGCTAAAGCTAACGGCCGAGGAAAAACGATGATACTCACGAGTTGAAGATCACTTAAATGACATTAAAATACTTAGAACACTTAACAGAGACGGAATTGTTTTGGTATTGTAAATGTAGCTTGTATTATGAGTAAAAAGGATCATTCAAATATATGTTTTGTATGTTTATATGTTTTACAGGCTTACCAGAAAAGGATATCTCAAGTGATGCTATCTCAGGGAACGTTACTGCCGCTAACGTTAGCCTAAACCCCTTGTTATCATCCAGGACTAGTTTCTACACAGCGGTGAAATACTGTGCTTTTGTAAAGAAGTCTTTCACCCACATAATCAGTAACCCAAAAAATGATTTAGTTAATTGCCAATACGTGGTCCTTAGCTTTAGAAGTCATCCTTGGTTAGCTCGTAAGCTAGTTAGCCGAGCATGCTAACGATTTCACATTTCAAAAAGATGAGGATTTGATGCTTTTCCTTTGTCAAACATGACTATGAACTGAAAATCTTTGGGATGTGGACTGGATGTCAGACAAACCAAGAAAATATAACAGATATTTTTCACAATTTTCTGACATTTTATAGACAAAATTAATAATCAATTAATCAAAACAATTGGTGGATTAATCAATATTGAAAATAATTGATATTAGCTGACATCGTATTAAAGTCAATGTCAAAGTACAAGGTTTTTTCCAGTCTAAAATCATCAGTCTACAACTGTTTTAGCCATCATCTATCTAATATGCAGAATAAACCCATCTTGTACAACACAACCACATCCTCATTTAAACCTCATCTTTCATCCCCACTGACTGTGACGGGAACACGCTGATTCAGAGGTACACTATATGGAAACTGATGAATCCTGGAGAGAAATAAAATAAGTCAGAGGCTCAGAAGAAAAGGCCCCTTTCGACCTGCCATGCCTCCATTTGCTGAAATATACGACCCCGAGCACTATATCACAGTGAAGCCTCCACCCCCTCTAAAGGACTTTATAAATATTAGAAATTGTAAAGTGAAGGAGTCTTGGCAGAGCTTTGGCCTTCACACAGCTCGGTCCTCAACCTCTGCAATAATAAATGTAAAACTACTGTCACTGACAACCCCAGTGATTGTGCTTTATTGTGTGCTTTGAAATGACAAATGACATGGTTATCTGTATGTTAAGTAACTGTTTGTGTTGAGGTGAGTTGGTTTTAAAAGCTTGTGTTTTTCTTTCCTCCATCTCACCTGAGCAGCTTATCGATTGCACTTATTCTTTCTATGCGTTTTTATTATCAGATTTTACAGCCACTAGTCTTCTCTCCCTCTAGGTTTTATCACCAAATGTAAATAAAGCTCACCTTAAACGCAATGACAACTTTGAAGAGCCTATTATTACTCTACCATCAGATAACACAAATCACACAGCTTTACTTTTAAAGGGTGTTGCTGTGAATGTCCCAAAACCACAGATTATCCTAAAGTGAAAACACACCACAACACTGCAAGACTGTGTGGTCATGTGGTGTTTGAGTCAGACACCATCTGGTTCACAGTTTGTCAAGATTTAGAAAAGTAGGGAAAAACCAACCATCCATTTCGTATTATAAATGTAAGGTTTTCTAACCTCTGAAGATGCAGCAACACACTATGGTTTCTCTCTCTCTACAGGACGCTGATGTTTTGGGTGTGTTAGACTTGTCTTTTTTTAGATTGGTTTTATTTATCTTCATGGTACTTAAAAAGCCTGTGAGTTATTTTAAGGTGCTTTTTTAGATTGTTTGTGGCATATTTTGTGTCATCTGTTTTACGTTGTTTGTCTGCAGCGATAGGGATTACAATCAGGAACTGGTTCCAGTTGAGAACCGCTACAATAGTTTTATTAACTTAATGCTGTACTTAATTTAACAAAGTTCTTGTACAGCTGTTTGTGTTAATAAAACTACTGCACTTAAGAAGTTTAACTTTATTAAGTTTTGTAGAAAACATTTTAAAGCTAAAACTATTAACTTTTAAAAGAATAAACACCACATTCATTCTCTTATACAATTAAAAGTCAAACTCATAAGCAATAAAATGCATCAATTCAATACACTCAAGGGCTTTGGTGTAATAGCCTTACTTGGTCTGGTATGACCAGCAGGCTAGCCTCTGGTGGATAATGCTGGTAAATTTTAAATAGATACTGCCGTATAAGAAACATTACTGAGTCAGTTCACAAACTTTATGATTCTTCTATAATTGTGCTTCTGTTACACTGTTTTATCATTTATGATTATCCCATTTTGCTGAAAGTGCAGGATCTGCCCACAGGTCAGCAGTACAACAACTTTCTTAACTTAACAAAATGTTAAACTTAAGTAGGCGATCAGAATAATGTTGTTAGAGCCATTCTGCTTTTGTTTACAGCTCCAAACATGCAAAACTGAAGTGCTGATTTCACACTTTAACATTAAAATTTGACTTTACATTTCAGTTCATCAATCTTCTTTAATATAAAAGCTTAGTGAAAAATGAAATTGTAGAGTTGACTGTGACTGGATCTGCAGCTTTTGTCTTTAAAAGGACTTACGCAACTGAAAATAGTCCCCAGCAAATACACAGTTTAATTCTGTTTGAGTAATCTCGGCTATAAACTGTAGTGCTTAACATTTAGCACAAGCATCAAGAAGCATGAAAACAGCAGCTTCTCCTGAAAGATGGTCAATGCTCTGCTGGATGTTCTCTGTCAAACCCAAGCTGTTTTAGGTTGATGGTGTGAAGTGTTGCTATTGACCAGCCCAGTTTCACTGAACACCACGTGGAGACAGTGAATGTACCAACGCACCAAACTGCTGACACATCATCATCACACTCTAACCTTCAAGTGACCACCTCCGACAGGGACCGACAGGAGGAGACTGGTTCCCCTTTCATCTCATATTCTATGTGAGTGAAAGCACAGTCAGGTTGGGTGGTAGTCACGTCTATCAAACTGCCATAAAAGGACACAGAAACTAAAAGAGGGTGAGAGGAACGATTGTGTTCATCATGAGTGAAGCCAAAATATTCAATCTGTGCTCAGTCAACAGGACGCCAGAATGAAGGAGGATGTTTGAGGTCACGTGGCGACTCTGATTGTTACTGTAGTGATGTTATTTAAAGGATGAATCCACCCAAAAACACTGTGGCACTTACTGGTGATCCATGCTGTATTGGCAGGTAGTTATTGTCTGTTTAGCATGAATTGTCTGATGAATACACACCAGAAATTGGGTCTTAGTTGTGGCAATGACATATCTGACAAGAGGATGACCACACACTGAACTCCTGTGGTTTGATTTATCATCTATGTTTCAACCACAGCTCGACTTTATCAAGTCAAGTTTAACACAAGTATCAGAGGATTAGATCATAATAAACTTACCTTAAAAAAGACTTGCTGATGTTGGAAATAAGAGTAATTTACTCTTGCCACAAATGTAAACAAAGTGCCATCACATCTCATGTTTTAGCTACCCAACACATCAGCAGTAAAAATGCAAAAAAAACAAAAAAACATGTAGACTCTTAATTTTGCACCAGTAAACTCTCAGGGAGAAACACAACAGGGAGAAATCAGTCATGACATCAGCAGGAAGTCCAATGTTTCCATTGGCAGTCGCCTAAATTGACCAGAATGCATTGCTGCCACTAGACGTTTTTGAGTTTAGAGTGCAAATGTCACTTTTTCTTTAGCTTATTTCTGTCCTATCACTGCCGAACCTACATGTGAATGCAACAAGTTCAGGCCTGATCACTGAAAGGTGTTGAAAGTAATATTGGAAATTGTAAGAGATTACAGTGAACTAGACTATATACAAAAGTTGGTGCATCAAAAAGCTGCATTTCTATCTTCTTTTATTTTGCATATGGATCTCAGTTAAGAGTTACCTAATGGTGGAAACTTAATAACACTTCTTTACATCCTAACCTGCGCTCCAGTTGGTGGGTGTCTGTAAAACAACATGTTATTCTAAAAATACCTCAGAGCTTTCGGATCATGAAACAGTAGGATAATCCCTGGAATTGGGACAGGCATTAATCCACCCCACCCCACCCTCCCCTGCTCTACGTCATGCCCTGACTATTGGGAAATAAAATTTTAAGAACCCACAACAAAACAAACAAACCCCAGCACCTGATGTGGATCCCCCCCAGGGGAGGAGGAGGTGGAAATGGGGTTTTCTAGAAGGTCTGGTTTTTTGGGGGGGGGCCTTCAGCGTCAGTGGGATGTGTAGTGGTCAGAGTTTAGTTTGGTTTATCAGTGGGAGGAGGGAGGGTGTGTCTGCAGGGCCCTGATGCAGCACCAGAGATTTGACAGCTGTGTTTATGTCTGAGAACAAACTGTGTAGCAACTATACAGGACAGAAACAGACTGCAAGAGACAGAAACACCCTGATGAGTTCACTGAACATGGGAAAACAGAAAAAGCAAAAGGAGATGGGGCATATGCATGCAGCTTTTGGCCACAAAGTAGCCTCATCTTGCATGTTTAAACCACTCACACACACACACACACACACACAGCTATTACATGTACAGCTGAACTTACTCGTTTTTCACGCATCTACTCTCGCCAAAGAGCTTATCCAGCTGAATCACAGCCTGTCCGAGGAACACGTCCATCCCGATGAGCGCCCGGTGCATCACGGTGAGGACCAGCTCGTTGCTCCCGGCTGGGTAGTCGCTCCGCCCGCGGCTCTCCAGCACGCCGGGCTGCAGCTCGAACGAGCACTCCTCCCTCCACTCCGGCTCGGTGGTCTTCTCCACCACGCAGGTCGAGTATTTCTCCTTCCCCAGCTGGATGATGGTGTACACATCGCTGGTGCCGTGCTTGCCCTTGCCCCGTAAGCCCCTGCCTCTCAGCACCGTCACCTGGACGTGTGTCGGTACCCATTTCTGGTCCTCCTCTACGGTTAGCGAGGACATGTCCCCCACCCACCAGAAAGACAGACAGACCGACCGACCGACCGACTTGCCCCGCACACCGAGACGAGGCGAGGCAACCGGGGGAGAGGTGGTGGTGCTGTCCGCCGCTTCCTCCCTGCTCTGAGTGTGTGCACAGTCACATCAGCTCCGGGGTCGGCGGGCGGTGCCGCATTATGGCTGTCTGTTGTCTCTGCAAAGTTGCCGTGGTTGCCGGTTGTTTTGTGCCCTTGTTGCTCCTGCGTCTCGCAGCAGTCTGCTCTGCGGCAGCAGCAGCGTCCGTCCCCGCACGGCGCGTCCCTGCCTGTCTCCTCCTGGCGTACGGGCCTCTCTGCGGGCAGCGACGTCACGCCTCTATCCTTCTTCTGCAGGACGAGGAAGTTCAATACCGACACCAACACATGGCTGCGTGAAGCGGAGGCTATAATACACGCCTGTGCTGGAATGCAGGGTGTAGTATTTCTGCTCGCAGTGTTATTTATTTTGCAAAATCAACTCCACTCCTAAAAAATGTAAAGCTCGTCTCTGTTTGGCTGTGATGACTGTCCTCAGTGCAGACACCCCGATGAGGGCCTCTGTACTACAGTCTGTAAAAACAAACTGGTTAAAACTACAGGAAAGACAAATGAGGTGGTTTAAATAATTCACACAACAGTTCAAATGTTATTTAAAGTCTGATTAATGGCTGCAAATGACATTTATTTTCATTATTTAATTCCTCCATTATTTGCTTGGTCCATAAAACTTCAGAAAATGTGAAAAATGTTCCAGCAGAGATGAACCAACCAATCAAAGCAGGCAACTGCCCAGGGGCCTCATCTTGCTCCGGATCATTCCTGATTAATCCCTAATCTTTTAATTATTGATTGTTCACTATATGAAAAGTCAGAAAATAATGGAAAATGTCCATTATTGTTCATGGAGCTCAAGTTAACATCTAATTGTTTTTTCTGCCTTACCAACAGTCACAAACCCCAACCATGACTGAGTTCACTATCACATAAAACAGATTTGAGAAGCTGCCATGTGCCAGCAGGAAGATTCTACCACGTCACAAAAACTAAATCTGTGCTCTGGCATCTTGGCCATTTATGATGGATGAAAATGGTTTGAATCCTAATATTTCCTATTTAGAATTGAGTTCCAGGTAGGTGGTGTCACACAATCCCAGCATGAAACATTCGAAATTGAAACACTGCCATAATGCTACCTAGCAAACATGTCCGTGCAGACCCACTGTGGGTAGTTGTGGGTTTTCTGTGGGGCAGTGTGGGCAGGGCAAAACTCACACTAATCCCATGTGGGCTCTCCCTCAGAATGCCCACATGGGTCCCCTTTGTGTTAGGCCATGTGGGGCTTACAGCAGTTTTGCCCCTACATCGCCCCATGAGGATTATCTGTGGGCAACCCCTTGTGTCTTAATGTGAATGTTGCATAAAATCAGAGGTCAGCATGATAAGCTGATGATAAAAAAACATTTGATTTTCAGAAAGCAATTTATTTAACACGTGACAGCACCTGGGAAGATTTGAACCTGCAACCCCTGAGTTTCCAAACAAGCATCCTAACAGCCTGTTTGATCTGACATGTAGTTGCTGTGTCATTGTTTCCATTGAGTTTTGACATCAAAATTCAGTACCTGCACTATTAGACCTTACACTTACAACTACTTCTTTGAACATTTGCATTCACTCTATAACTTAACTTAACCTACAACCTTGAAGTTCTCAACCAAGCATCTTAAGAGGTTGCATCAGTTGATCTGACAGTCCATCTGGTTTTCCTCAAGGCTTTGAGTGTTTGTATTTGGTTTTCTTGCATCACTGATACCAGGTTGCTGAGAGAAGGTTGCAGTGCAGGGCCAGTTTCAGAGTTGCAGAGTGGTGCAGCAGAAGTGTGCTGGGCCTATAACCCACAGATCAATGGATCAAAACCATCTCTCATTCTCTCCTATGAGAGGTGTTTTATTGTTTTTGATGACTAATGGCTGAAATTTGGCCCCAACATTTATATATATGCTGGTTTTCAAAGGCTGTGCAGCGTGGGCTTCAGTGACACCTGACAGCAGGAATTTGCCTTTCAGAAGGTTGATTTTTGTCCCCATCTATCATTTACACCCAAAAGGTTCAGGTTAAGAAGTACATCAGTTATCCTTTAAAGGCTCAGTGTTAAGGGTGGGAAGATTTGCCAATAAACTAAGAGGATCCAAACCACTGTCTGTGGTCAGTGTTTCCTCCTTCAGTTTCTTCCAACAGTTTTTGGTGCCACAGCAACGTCTGGCCTCATGCTAACTTACAGAAATGTTATTCTAATGATCTCCACACACTGAGGTACATATACAGATTTTAAATCTGTTATTATATTTGTACTCAGTGTCAACAGAGGAAATGTTGGATCAGTGCATCCGAACTGTAAATACACACCAGACTGAACTTAAAACAAGCAGCAGTCAATTGTTTTATTGTCTTGTTTTTTCACTTCTATGTTACATTTTCTGCCACTGACAGTGTCTGTGTCCTTATGCTACTCATATAGAGTACTAACATTACTATTATGGACCATGTGCTGGTATATAAAGAGGAGTCAGCAGTGTAGGCAGGATTTTCCAAATCAAAAGTGTCAAAGGTCATGACATTAAGTCAGCCACATTTGAGATTTATTGTGAATGATATCAGATATTTTTGGCACATCCTGTCATATGATGGTTTCACTTTATTAGATGTTTTCCAGAACGTGGCAGCAAACATCATGGCCGCAGATTATCACTTAGTGCAGGATTTGTCAAAAAATACATTTCAAAAATCCCCCCGGGTGAAGAGTAAAGTCAACTTTGCCACATTCATGTAAAGGAACAGATGCGACTGATTATCTGAAAATGAAGTTCTCAGTCAGCGCTGCCTTATGTTTGCTGCATGTTTTAATTGCCTGCAGTAGTGTCCTTGTGGTTGTTGGTGTCATTTGTCAAGCTGTTTGCTGTCGTCGACTCTGTGCCTATGCCAGTTACATCTTTTTTTTTCATCCTGGCTTCTTTTGTCTGTTGCGTTCTAGCAGTCCTTTCATCCTTCCTCTTTGTTTTGTTTACATCCCTCCCTCAGCATCAAGCCTCAGTTCGCTTCTCTCCAGCTGTCATTGTGAGGAAGAATTTGTTCCCAGGCGACCTCAGTCTGTCTGAACTTACTTGACCTGCTGCTGTGAAAGGCCTCATACGACCCCGCAGGATGGCGTTGGGGGTGTGTGAGGTTACGTCTGCCTGAGAATGACTGATGGGAGGACTGGGCCGGTAAGTGTTGGCGATGTATAGTGCTGAACTGTGAGAAAATCAATAAATGGTGAAGATTTTGTCACTGTTGGACCTGAGGAATGTTTTCACTGTGAAACCTATACATCACATCCCAGTCTATTTATTGACAAACAGGTTAAAGGGATAATTAATTTAGCTTTAAAGCACTTGTGTATTGGCTGGTTTACACAAAATAACAGTACTTGTTTTTCAAAATTATACACTTTATATCCTCAGTCACATTAATGACACTGCAGCAGATGAAACATGAATATATGCAGGAATGAAGGAGATAAGAGACGGGAAGTTCTAAGAAATGAAGAAAAGGTAAAAATAAAACATAAATAAAATATATTAAAATACCTAAAATGCTGTGATTCCTACCCCTGTTCTACCACCTTCAAAATAAGATAGAAAATCACACAAAAAAAAAACAACAAAAGAAAAAAAACAAAAAAAAAACACACAAAAAAAGACACAAAGCAAAACTGGAAAATGAAACTTATAATAGCACTAATAGCTCCAACAGTGGTTAGCTTAGCTTAGCTTAGCTTAGCTTAGCATAAAGACTGGAAACAGGGGGAAACAGTTAGCCTGGTCTGTCTGAAGAAATGAAACTTACTGAATAAAAAGCTTAACTATAACCACAATACACACATTTAAACTTTTCCTTTAGGACACAGCAGATTTTCTAGAGCAGGTGCAGAAGACATGTTGCATTCAGGGACTCATCAGGTGGTTATTAAGGGGTCTAATAAGGGTCGTGTGTTACCAGCTTTACTCTAACCTTTGGTCTGCTGCCACCCACATATGAAATATTACTTTATGGGCCTATTTGTGTTGACAGGAAGGAGTTTTTCTTTGTCTGAGGGGATTTCTTGGTGGGTATTTTGACAGAAGCACTTGAGATTTTCCACTCAGGTAAAGACCGAGTAAACACACCAGCTCTGAAGTGGCAACCAAGGAGAGAGGAGGCAACGTGGGCCACTTAACGAAGCTTATGTATCCATGAAATCTGAAGTGCATGGACAGATTTTAGACCATACATCAGTCAGTATAGTGAAGATGAAACTGTGAATCAAACAGCAGCTGTTAGAGCATTTTTCCCTCTCTGGTCCAGTTTTTCATCCAACCTCCCTCCACAAATCCTGACTTTATCTCTTATTCTGTCTCCACATTGCTTTATTTCTGCTTCCAGCAAGTATTTCATATGTGCTGAGTGAAACCAGACCAGAAGGTTTTGAATTTTACAGACTGTAATATTAACATTTAACCCCCTTTCACAGCCAGGTTATCACTTCCCTTCACAAAATCAATTTGTCTATGGTGGCCACATTATTTCAGAAACCAGGAATATGTCCATGATGTTTTATAGGAAGTTAATATTAGTGAAGGCAGTAATGAGGCTTGAGAGTAAATTAGTTTTGGAGCAGCGAGGAATGCAGGTTTTAAAGTGAGGCAAATTAAAAAAAAAGATTGACCTTTTTCTCTTCAAAGAAATCAAATGTAGCGAGTGAAAATGTTATAATAAATGGTGCAATCTGAGTTTTACGGCGTTTCTGTGAGTTGGAAGATGCTGCAGAAATGATTTTTTGTGTTGCCAAGATGGAGTTTTGGCTGTAGAAAGATGTGATTTTGGCAGAGCAGAAAAGAAGAAGCAGGTTTGGCTGGTAGAAATCCAGACTATCTGTAACTGTGTCCTCCATGCAGTGAGGGCAGCAGGCAGGTCATCCAGACTTAAATCTTTACGTTGTGCTTTAACCTACAAGTTAAAGCGGTTTGACATATTTTAAAGGGTTTAACGTAGATTTAGTGCCTGTCAGAAGTGTCCTAATACAGTAACTTCACAATATTTAAAAGCGTCTGACCTCGGAGCAACCTCGAATGCACCATTAAATCCTTGTGCTGTATCCATGCAAATCAAAACGTGGTGAATGTGCAGGAATGGCTGACACGCTTTGCATGAATTATGAGGGCCCATTGAGGTTTTACCCACACAGTCCTGACTTTGATGGACGTTTCAAAATCAGATAAAACCCAGAAGTGTTTTCTTATTTTCTCGTCTTTTATTTAGTCTTCATCTGTTGAATTCCCAGTGAACAAAAGTTTACACTCACCAACAGTTAATGGAAACTAAGTGTATTTATTTAAGTACTGTACTTTAGTTGAGGTACCTCCAGTTAATGAAAATAGTTTAATGATATATATTAGTGTGACACTCAGAGAGTTGTTTTTCTACATTACATAAAAAGAAGAAAATAGAAAATGTCCACACACTTTTACTAAAGACACATTTTCAATGCAAGACTTTTACTTTAATGTCCTTTTGAGGGTTTTTATATTGCATTATTATTACTTTTACTAAAGCAGAGGATCTGAATACTTTCTCTACCACTGGAAAACAGTGAACACTGGTTTTACAGATACCAGCTGAAGCCTGTAGCGCCCTCTGTTGGGCATCACACAAACTAGCAGTTACAGATTTTACACAGCAGTGTGGTCTCCTCAAACCTCCAGATTAAAAATGTTTCCAGTGTCAAGTTCTTATAATCAGATCCTCTACAGACAGGTGTTAAGACATATACTATATACTATACTAATACTATAAAAATGCTCTGATTTCTTTTAATATATCATCTATTAACTTTTTAGCCATGTCAGAAAGTACATAAGAATGCTATATTCTACTAGCATATTCTGTTTACAGTGGTATAAAACAGAAAAAGCAGCAAATCCCTGCTGTCTATAATTTAAAAAAAGTTGTCATTTTTACTCAATTACAGCCATAAAATTGTATTGATTAACATTACTCTTGGACCTGTGTGCAAGTTACATTGAGATGCACTAGAAAGTCCTTGTATTCGTAAACATACTTGGCCAATAAAACTGGTTCTGAAAGTAATTGTTGACTCATTGCCTGTTGATTGATTCATATTTTCAGTATTAAATCTCTGCTGATGCTAATAATGAAACAGAGGTTTTCCATTTATAAACTAAGGTCAAAAACAAACTTTTAGTCAAAGTTTTTAAGCCAATATGGACGAGGCGTTCTTAAAATGCTTAGAAAAATAAAGAATTGTGCAATATGTGACAAACTCCATCTCCTGATATGATCCAAAGTTCCAGGACAGCTGCTAATGGACCCTGTGAAGAGACTGTTTTTGTCAAAGACCTTCACCATGATTTCTTGATTTAATACAGTGTCAGATCACTTCTTATTTCCTGCTGCAACACAGACTGATATGAGGTTTTAAGGCTGCCTAATATCAGCCGACATCTCCTAATCACATGAGAGACAAAACCTATTTGAGAGCCATAAAGGCATCTAACAGGCTCTAAATGAGGGGCTGAAATGTTTAGCAATCTTTTTTGACAAACTAATCTGTCTAATAAAGATATTATCCCCGCCAATCAGGAAGACGACAGAGAGATTTGGACAGAAAAGCCCCCGTGAGGAGATCAACCGAGAGCTTAGGGCCTCATCAAAGAGAGATTCCTCAGATATTCCTTGCCTATTCTGGAAGCCGAGCCGTCAATCATCCCCAGGCATCAGGCTCGCAGATTCATATCGGATCCTGACACCAACAGCTGTTACATAACCACAAGCTAATCCACACACACACACACACACACACACACATATATATAAACACACTCTGAGTGTAGACAATAAGGGCCAGCAGCTGCTTCACACACTTTCTGCAGAGCCAAGAGAAACAGATAGACGAGGGCCCTGAGATGGATTCAGTTCAAGCACCAGAGTGCAAATGGCCTACTTAGAGTTTAAACTGGGTAATTAGAAACCTAATCAGGGCTCACTTTCTCACCCCAGATTGAATGTAATGAAACGCTCCTGTCCTCGTACGTGACTCTCACACCGACACAGATTCACAGGATCCAGAACAGCTGCTGTAAACACACCTCACATCACAATATGTTCACAGAAGATAATTCAGAAACACCTGAATAACACAGAAGGAAACACAGAAGATGTATTAAAAAGGAACTCAGTTTTACATTAGATAAACACCATACTTTTTTCTTTCTTTCTTTCTTTCTTTTTACACCAGATGGTCTGTTATCAGCATCAGTTAATATCAGCACCGACACTATTAATAAGATAAGCACTTATTATTTTAAAATTGGGTAGAGTAAAATAGAATAGAATGAAACTTTATTATGAAAAAGCAGCACAGAAACACATGTAACATTAAACAAGTGACATATTTTAGAACAAATGTGTCCAAAAACACTATAAAGTACACAATACCTTAAACACATCTACAAATACAACACAAAATACCTGCATACCTCTAATTAATTTATTCAATTATTTAACAGGAACAATACAGAGAAGCATAACGAGAAGCAGTGCATCAGAAGCTACAGCTAATTTGGCCTGGTTTTTAACTTTAAATTCCAGGTTAAAAACAAATAAACAGACAAAAAGTATGCAATAGACACCAGATAAAGAACAACAGAATCAAGAATAGATTAAACTTAAAGTCCCTGTAATTAGCATTTATAAGCAATAAATAGACTTTTATTGATTTATTGTTTTTATAGATACTGTAAGTGTTTATTAACTAAACTGCTGCTATATAAACAAATAATGAATAAAAATATAGTAAAACACAGTTATCAGTTTATAAACTATCGTCATATGAGAGGTTATACTTGTTAACAAATACTGTACATCAATGATAAACATTTAAAATGTCGTTCTATATATTTATGTAGTGTTCCTACAGTGGTTATGGATGTTAAAGTGGAGTGTTTCTGTTGTTGTGGATTTACCTGATTGTGTGTCCCCCTGCTTGTGATGTTGTGCTACTGGTGAGCAGCAGCTGTTACTGGGCAGTGAATACTGGTGATACTGGGATTTATGTGAGTCCAAATATTTAGACTGTGTGGAGGAGATCAGGTATCTGCTGGAGATGAGGTTCCATAATGAGATTTTATCCAACGAGCTGAACACAGTCCTGGATGTTCAGCCAGCATCTCGGCTGAAAAGCAACTTTCTGAGACTTAAATGTATCAGGTGTTCAGGCATGTTTTTAGTCATTCTCTGTAGTACAAGACATCACCTTGATCTTATTATAAAAACATTTGAAAATTCAGGCTTCAGTGATGCCACAAATCAACATTTTGTCTTCATGTTCTGAATCATTTGATCAACATCTGTGGTAATTCTAAGTGTATAGTGTTTACATACAGGCTTCATGATAACCACTCGTTTATTTAAATAGATCAGCTCTGTGTTTCATTGTCTGAGGCTAGATGAGTGTTATCCTGACCAAACAGCACAGCAGATTAATTCAGTGCCAAAAGCCATGTAGCCCACACAGCAGCAGACTCCCAGCCTGCCCATACAATCTGCTGCTGCGTTCAGGTGCAGTCAGTCATCTCAGAATCATCCTGGGACCTTTCAGATGGTGCCAACACATGGGATTAAATTAGCTCTATATAGGTTTAAAAAGAGCTCCACCTTGAGCAGCTACAACAGTAAAATGCTGTTTTTACAATCTAATAATATCATATGTGATAATAAATCAGGCACATGGGAGTATTTTTGCTGCTTTTACTCTCGATACTACTGGAGTATTCAAGTATTTTACTGGAATTTACTTTCACCTGTGGCTGCAGGTTATATCATTTGTTTGATACAGATAATGTTTGACTTTCTTGCTTGTAAATCGGAGTGAGTGAATGTAGAATTGGGTCAAAATAACAATTACAGTACACAAGAAAACTGAGTACAGCCCTGGTCAGCCTCACTCAAATGTAAAATAATTACAAATCCTGCTAATGTTAATTAATACAGTGTTATTCATTTTAAGCTAAAGCCCAAGAAGAATGAAGTCAATTGAAATGAAAAACAGAAATGTTTGACTGATTAAATTGCAAAAAAGCCCTGCTGCATTGGACACAAACCAGATTTTAACAGTTTTAACAGTTTTTAACCGTGTTAATGCAGGTAGCTTTAATTGGAAGTCACAGGTGTAATCAAATTTGTTGCAGTGATCAGTCATTAAATATCCTACATTTAAAATGAAAAACAAAACAATTATAAATGATGGCACAGTTTTGATTAATGTAATATTTTAGTGACACTGCACAGGCATGCACTCAGTTTCACTGTAAGTCTAGTGAAACATGACAAGTGGGTGTAAATCTGATCAGCAAAAACATTTTTATCTTCATGATTCCAGTATTTCCGGCAGCGCCTGAACGCGGCGTTCCTCCCGCGGTCCTTGGACGTTTCGGCCGCGAACACAGCGCAGCACTTGTGGCGAACAGCTGGCACAGAGCGGCGTGTTTTTCTTTGCATGGGCTCAATAATGCGGTGTTGGTTTACCAGCTCTGGGGATGTGGGCTCTCCCTTTGTAACGCTTACCCACAGACTTAGTGGTCTTTGTCCGATTTATATTTTAATTATCTGCTAAACTGCGGCTGAGGGCCATGTGGGAAAGAGCCGGGGACTGACCTCAACAGCTGTCAATCATCCAGCAACGAGGGAGGACTCCGGAGTCATTAAATATCACACATGACATTTAATAAAAATACAGTATTAGATCAAATACAAGGATAGGTTTAATTTATTGCTGCAGCTGTGAACAAGAGTTTAAAACATTTCAGTTTTCTGATGCAGTTACTGTGTTGCTCTGACATAATGTGAAAAAATAATGTATTTGATCTAAATAACTGTATTTGACGCCATCTGTTGGTTAATAAATAATTTCCTGTAACTAAAGGTTAAAAGAAACAGGATGCACGCACATTTTCTCAACACTTGTTGTGAGAAATGTTATTTTATTCCATTTTTTTTAATTTATTAAGTTTAAAAGTATATATTATCACTTCTTTATTTTTGTTTCTTTTCTAAGTGTTTGATAAAGTGGCTAATTTTGCACCAAATTTCATTATGGACCCATATTTCCCCTTTAAAAAGTAAATATACAAATAAATCCTCCTCATTTCCCTTTGGTACTCTGACATAACTTAGATGATTAAACCGTGTACAGCAGCTTCATTCTCATTAAACAGTGAAATAAAATACTGGCAGCTCAGTTATGGGAGGACAGTCGGTTCAGTAATCCCTCCGACCACTGATTTATGGACATTTAGGGACAAATCTCAAATCCAAATATATGAAAATATGTCTTTTCTGTTATTGTTGTTGACATGATTACAGCCTGTGGAGGTATTTTGAGGAACTGGAGGACGAGTAAAGCTCCAGACTGTGGACAGGAGATTAAAAGGCAGTTTAGAAAATGAGAAATAAACTGATGGAAGTGTCTGTTTACAAGCTGAGAATCCCAGGTGACATACTTTATTTTTATTTTATCAATTATATGAAGGCTGTTTCATGTTTTATTTCCCACAGTATGTCTTTCTAATAGTGTCCACTCTAAAAAAAAAATTAACAAAAATGTGATTTATAAACAAAAGAAATCAACAAACTGAAGCATATCTGCCTCCAAATACGACCAGCAATCGTCTCAGTGGCAGCTAACAGAGATCAGAAACGGATGGAAACAAAAGAGGAGGAGAAGGAATGGAAATCTCAGTCTCCAGCTCAGAGGAAGGCTTCTCTCTCCTGCTGTCTGCCTGTCTGTGGTGAATATTAAGTGACGGGCCAGATGATTTGTCCTTGTGTTTGTCCTCCTCTGATACTTCCTCTCTGGGCGTCACATCCCCCATGAAGAGGCTAATCTGCTCCCAGCGGGGCTCCTCCCAATGAAGAGCTGAGAGAAAAAAACAAAACACTCAGACACACGAGCTATTGTCCCCGAGTCAATACAAACCAGTCGGTCTTTAACGTCAGGAACCACAGTTCTCACAATCTGACATATTCATGAGATTCTTTCACAGAGATGTAGAGAGATTTTGTGGTTTAATATTTAAGATAACTGATATCTTATGCTTGAGAAGGCAGTGAAAATGACAGTAAACTAACCACAAACTGATCTGAACTTTCTCTAAACTTCTCTAAGTGGTTTTTACACTGAAAATGTCTCTTGACTAAGTAGATTTACGTCATTTCAGTCAAATAAAATGATTACAATGAGAATATTTGACCATTTTTTGCCCAAAAATCATCTCAAAATATATTACGTTTTATATTCTTCAGAGGCTGGAGAAGCAAAATGATCCAATTATGTGTTGAAGAATATTTGTGGACAATAAGAAAAACAGAAGCTGAAGATGTAGTTTCACCTTTTATCTCCTTACGTGTATATACATCGCAACAGTTTATTTGTAAATGTAATTTCTAGGAGATTACAGTTGGTAGTTTGCAGTTATTTTATTCCCCTCGACAGCACACACAAAATTGATTCTGGACTGTCTCTCTACCATTAAAACGTACATGAGCAGCTGACTCAGGTCTTGGGTGTAAGACTTTATTCAATCAGGTGAGTCAAGAAGATGTCATTTTTAAAACTTCTTTATAGATAGAATGAGAGAGAGAGCTTGCAGAGCCCGAACAGCCCCCCTGCAGTCTTTAAGGGATTGAACTAATACAGTGGAACAAAAGAGAGAAGCAGATCTAAAGTGGAGCGAGCAGGGTGACTGTTTGATGTCCCTGGGGAACGCAGAAATCATGTAAGCCCCCTGTAATTTACTGTTTGGGGTTGCCTGGGTAGGGTTAATTCCCATGAGGACCTTCTCCCAGTGTTTTTATAAAGTCAGGATTTGTAAAGCTGCTCTCGTTGACCCCCTGCAGGTCATGAGGGCAGAGGAGCGGCATGACCCTCCTCAGGGCCGAGTATGAGTGTGTGTCTGAGATAAATGTCTGGAGAGGACAGAGGATTTCTAGAAACACTTTATATATGGGGTGAAAAACAATAATTTTAAGTGTCTACAACATTTTAAGGAAACATCTGTGACATTTTAAGAGAGTAAATGTGTCTTTTATGGCTTTGAGGTCGATGTAAAACAGGAGACTTTCACCTTGAAGCTGTGAAAAGTTTGATCTACTTGGTGTTTTTCATAAAGTAAAAGGGTGTAATTTACTTTTCAGCAACAGCAACAGTTACTTGTTTGAAATATATCAAAGAAAAGCTGCGTAGTTAGCATAAGTAGAGACAGTCAATCCTAAATCTGGCTAAACAGACAAAGCACAGAGCGCCACCTACAGAAACTTTAAGTTCATCAAGAGAAAAATCAAGAATAAAGATGTCAGAGTTCATGACAAAATAATTAAAATTTTGCTACATAAACTACTTTAATTTCCATTTTCTACCAATCTAGCAACTTGTGACAAAGAGACACCTGCACTCTGCTACTGCTTTTGCATTCAAGATATGTATTGAATTTCTTGTGTGTCCTTTTGTAAATGACTGATGTGCATAAGATATCCTGGATCTGAAAGTATTTTAGCATCTGATACAGAACTGATCAGAGGTGAAACATCGTAAACTAAGTCCAGGTTCCACCCGTCTCTAAAACTCTGGAATAGAAAAGACTGGTCGAATGATGAGGTTGAAAAGAAATTATCAATAATGTGTGAATTATTTTATGTTATTTTATCATTTCCGGGATCTTGCATTTTCTGTTTTGCATGAGTTCAAGTTAAAATCTCTCAAAGTTATGAGCATATAGAAAAATGTCTGTCTCAGGTTTTCTATCAAACCTGCATCTACTGTCTGAACAAGAGGCTGAAAACTCTGTATCCATTGTTTTTGGTGAAAGACATTTACAGTAAATTATTTTTGAAATGCAAAAATTAACCATAGTAGATTGACTCATACATGCTGCCACAGTAAAGTCCCTCGTCTTCAGCTTTTCATCCTTCAGGACAGGCCCTTCTGTCCTCCGTCCCGTCCCATCCCCTCGACTTTGAGGCCGTCCAAACGTGCCCGAGGAGTCACAGCGGTTCTTAACCATCACGGTCAACTCCTGGCCGCTGCAGGAGAAAGAGAAGGTCAGGATTACGAAGGTCTGTTTGCTCTCTGAGGCCCTTCCGTAACCTTCAACCTGCCCTCCAAACGGACACACTGACTGCTGCTATTGATGCAGTCGTGAGGGCAGGACAGCACCCAGGACAATGTCAAATCCCTCTTTATATTCATTGTGAGAGTGTTATGAAGTTTATTTGTGACATTAGCATCAGCAAACAGCAGCATTTGGTCAATTTCAACCTCATCTATTGCACTTTTCAACAATGAAGGCGTTCAGTGTTTGTAGGTGCAACAGATGTAAAGTTCACAACCTACTGCCTGTATCTAATGATGTAGATATCCTTATATATATTTCATGAATATAAGAACAAAAAGAACTAAGACAAATATTATGATCACAATTATAGTCAAGAATAGAAGAAGTAGTGTTTTGGTTTTACTTTAAAAACCGACTGCAGCCTTGTCCCCAGATACACAGGGGTTTCACAGTCTTGCTGGTTCATTAACACCCTTTTTTAAGAAAAAAAAAATCTTAATTTTTCATCCACACAGTCAGTAAATATCCTAAGAGTGTGTCTGAGTCAATGTGTATGAGGTATGAATGCTAACTTGAGGCCAATTATTATTTTTTCCACCAGTCTGGGATTCATTAGCACAGCCAAAAATAGTCTTCGTTCACTATCATCACCTGATTGTTTTTAATTGATTCCAGATTATTTATAATCCCAGCCACATGGAGCAAGTTCACTGTTTCTTATTAGCTGCACCTGTGGCTAATTTTATGTTTATTATCACGTGTCTAGTTCATGAAAACACACGTACACACACTGTAAAAGTGTAATTTCTCCTTGCTTAGTGTTTATTTTTCCATGTGAGGTTGTTTTCCTTATGTTAGTACAAATATGGCATTAGTAGAAAACATATAGATGTACAGAGTGGTGCAATACTTCTAAATAAATGTGATTTGTTGACAAAGAGAAAGTAACCTGTGAGCTTTACAAGGACGTAATTGGCCGTGCAGGATCCAGTCAGGATCTTAATGCAGCTGAAATGACAACAGAGATGATGTGTGATGATTGAGCAGACGTAAACAGCACTAATCTGCAGGAGAGATGGACTCTAATCTGAATTTCAGCAGTGGCCAGTGTCAAAGCCAAAGGCGTTTGTCCGCATGCATTCATTGACAGGATCTCCGAGGTTATTTGTCAACACGACTCGTATAGCTTTGGTAATCTCCCCTCCTCCGCCTATAGACTGATTGATAATTGATCCCCGTTCAAACAGTCCCTCTTTGGGCCACAGTTGCCTCTGAATGCCAAACGAGTCATTCCGCTTCATCCCCTCACAGCAGCCTAATCCGATAAACGAATGGGAATGAGTGTCGTCCTCTGATGATGTCAACCTTTCACTCTGCCATTTATCTCAGATTGTTTACTGATGAGGCCTCTCACAATGGACAGTGTCTCTCACTGAGGCCTGCTGCTTTTGTCCAGAGAAGAAAAACTGTAAGTCTTACAGAAAAACACAACAACCTGAGCGGCAACAGCTGCAGCTAACGATTAAATGATTTGGTTTCATTACTGTTGAACATGGAGTATATGAACTGCTGATCATGAGTGTGGATTAATGTAGGTTTTAGCCTCTTTACGACAGGTTTTCAAAATGTTGTATCAATGTGAAGAGGTGTTTTCAGTCCAGACTGAAATATCTCAACAACTATTGGATGAACTGTCATGAAACTTTTATTCATGATCCCCAGAGGATGAATCTAAATCACTTTGGTGATGCTCTGACTTTTCCTCTAACGCCACATTGAGGTTGATTGTTTTTGAGTGAAAAACTATTGAATGTAATTTATTGATTTGTCTACATGGACGTGAATTTCCCATTATTTTCATGACACTTTGTATGAATTGCAAACTAATGTATTTCAGTTTGTGAAACAGTCACAGAACTGAATGTATTGATTCTTGTACATGGACTCAGATTTTCCTTTTTCTCTGTGATAGTAAAATATCAACAGCATTCATAGCACTTGGTTGACATTAGTGAAAGATTGTTGTCTGTTTTAACACAGAAGAAAGTTCAGTGACTTCACAACAACTGCCATTCATCCCGACTACTTCCTTGCCACCTTGACATCTGTAGTGTCTTTTCTAAAGAGCCAGGTATCGGTAGAGATCAAAACAGAGCAAAAAGAAGAGTATACTGGACTTATTTTCATGTAGCCAGCAACAGAAAGCCAAATAAAAGCTACTGTTGCTCCATGTCAACTTAAAACATGTTAATATATCTGTGCTGCGACTACAGTTTGTTTGCATTGCCCCAAAATGGCCAAAGAAAATCAATTATAATGCGGCTTTAAAGGTAGAAAAATGTTGATAACTACCCAGCGCTAAGAGCTGCAGGAGAAATCAAAATAAGAATACAGAAGAAAATGTCATAATACATGTATATTTACGTGTTGCAGGGGACTTATGTTAATGTTTCTGGTCCGACCTGCCTTCACCCTCCTGCCAGTGTTAAACTTCTCCTCCACCTTCACAGTGAAGAGGATAGGTCAGTCAGTGATCAGTCCAGGCCCAGAGCAACACAATTTTATTTGTAAGGTGCGACACGGGGAATGACATTTAACTTGTTATTATTTCCCAGAGAAGATTAATGATAAATTGTCCATTATTTTTCCTTAAAAGTGAAAGATAAGAACACAGTCATTTGCCCTACAGCCAGAGTGCCACCACTATGCAAAATGACAGCCAATTATCGGGGCCTAGTTTGGGATAATGACTTTACAATGAATCTTTTGATTGAAATGTAACTGGCTTGGCCCTGGGCAAAGTGCAAAAAGAAAAAAAAAAATGAATAGAAAAGTTACAGAAACAATGAGCACTGTATAACTGTGTTCATCTCTGTCTGTAGGTCTCTCGCCCTCTCTCTCCACTCCTCTTTAGAAAATGGCTATAGGAGAAAGGCAGAGATATGCATATATTGATGAAAAAATTATTAAGTCGCAGAGCGCTTGCAGCAAACATAAATTAGCATATTCAGGGTAAATATGCAGACTATTTACGATAATAAGACCGGATTATTCAATTCAATGAATGTTAAATAGATGAGGAAATGGTATGTCTCTTATCTAGTCAAAGCTTCTATTCATTTTAATCGCTTCCCAATTGAACTCTTCATTTTATTCTCTCTGAGTTATTGTTCCCATTCCAGCCAGCGATGGCACCTATGGGTCCTGGGAGATTTCTCGCCGGTCACGTGGTTTAAGTGGCGTTCACCTTATTCTCGGCAGGAAATGGAGAAAGTCGACGTCACCCCGAGGCCAGCATCATGATAAGCCCCTTTTCATTATGCACAGGGGCCGATGGAGAACAAGATTAGCAGGTGGGGCCTTGTGTGCATAAAGGCGAGAACATACAAGTCATCTAGATTAAATAAAAACAGCTTCTTTTTTTCCTTCAGCACAGGTCCAGGTCCATAAACAAAACACATTTGGTTTCTTATTGTGCGCATTAAAACTTTAATCAATCAGTTTGACCGTGTGTTATTATAATCTTGTCTTTTAGACATGCATGCACACAGACTGCTACAGCTTTTCTTCTCTTTCACATCATGAGAGTCACATTTTAACTAATTATTTTTTATTATTATCAAACTACATGAGGGATAAAATTAATGTAAGCCCTTCCACCTTGTTTTAAAAGCGATTAGATGGAGTCAGTTTGCACTAAAATTAAGTGTATTATTCTGTATTATTCTGTTATTTCACATTTGCTGTACAAATAAGGGATTCGAGATGATACACAGACTCCTTAAAAGGCCGGATTATTGACAACAAATCCCAAAATCACCTTTCTGCTCATTCAGCAAAGACATAAAACTCAAAAATCAGGTCACAGATACTTTTATTTTTATCCAAACATGAATAACTAATGCATTTGTTGGGAACTATTTTCTGGTGAGGATTAATACGCATTATGTGCTCTAATGAGTATTTAGGGCAGCAGGACAGTGTGTTTGGGATTGTTTGTAGTAATGTAGGAACATACAGAGCCAGAGCCCAGAGCTTTTAATAATCTTTAGACACTAACGAGACATGCTGCGAGAACCACTTATATAAGATGCAAATATTCGTCAATAATTTCTATGTTGCTGTATTTGATTTGCTGAGGACAAGCAGTTCTATATTTTAATTGCACTAGGCTTAGTTTGGACTAATAATGGCTGCAGCTCTGACTTCTGCTCTGACAGGTTAAAATGTGCAGCAAGTTGCCAATAGAACATGTGCACTTTTATAGAGGTTTATTGAAGCAGGCATCATGTACAGTATATTCTTGGACTCTATAGCTTAAATGGGAATTTTCACATCATATATTGAGTCAGTCTTTCTAAGTGAAGGTCCCATTAAAACCATCTTATATCACTAAACCACTCCATCATTTAGGTTTTAATTCATGCTCAGAATTTCATGTTCTGTCAGTGGAGTAAATGCAAAAATCAACTCATGTGTAAAAGTCTCCATCTAGTGTCTGAGAGGCTGGAATGCTTTGGGATTATTTACACTAACGATCATCTGCTGCCATCTACTGTTGATATCAGGATACTGACAAAACATCATATTTTAAATGAACCTTTAAATACTTAAGTTTTGTCAAATGCTTGTTTTCAGGGACAAGAATGAAATTCTTTGAAACTTAAACTTTTAAATAAACATGTGACACAGTTGAAGAGTCATCTCTAAGCTTATTGCTTTGTGAAAATAAGAAATACACCTTCCTTAGAACAGAGAGTATTTAAACATACAGAGATGAAGGTTATTTCCCAGCATATCCACATCAAACTCTGGTGGTATTGTGTAAAATTGCTTAAATTATCATATTATAGGATTAAGCTTTGACAGTACTGTGCAGAGGTAAAGGTAAAGTAAGGTTTGTTCCTGGCGTCTTTGAGAACTGATGGTTTATGAATATAAACATCTAAAGTGACAGAAACCTTTACACAGTGCTGCAGTGTTTGGAGTGAAGAACTGTCAATAACATGTTGTAATGGATGTTCAGCTTTTCCTTCCTCTGTCACATGGTGGCGCTCTTCCATTAATGTTTCTATAGATCACACATCCATCACCACTGCTGCCTCGAAACCCAGTAAACCTCTCAGTGTCCTGACTGTCAGGATTCATAACCTTTAAACTCTCACGAACTAAAATGAAGTCAACACTCTGTATCAAGTCTTTCATTTGATTTTGGAAATCCAGTAGTATTTCAACTCTCAGTGGACAGAAATGTCACAGTGTTGTTGTTGTTGTTCATCAACTTTTACCTCATTAGGTAAAAGTACAGAAGTATTTTCAACAAAAGAGCTTAAAATACAAAAGGTTAAAGTGCTTACTGTGCAGCTGACAGTCTGAAGTCAGTGTTCTATTATTATATGTTATATGATCTAGCTATTATTACAAAATGTTATTGTCTCGTTTGTCTTACAACTGGAAAACCTCACAGCCCATCAACACACTGAGCTAATATACACTTTAGCATCTTAATATTTATTCACACATGTCCATTTATTCTCTATTATCTTTGAGTTTTTGAAGTTTATTTTTTTAAACAACGTGTACAGAACACTGTGCACACATGTTGTTTGACCACATCACAAATAAAACCTTTGACTCTTGATTGTTTTAATGTTGCGGCTCGTTGTGAGGGAGCTCATTTTAACTGCTCTACATATTTTCAGGTTATTTAACCACATAGTTTATAAACTCCCAGGTTTCATATGTATTATAAAATCTTATCTGATAAGTAAGTAAAGATGTAAAATAAATGTGTAGTAAAGTAAACACACAATATTTCCCTCTTGAAGAATGTAATTAAGTACAGTATGTGTACAAAGAAGCATTATGAAGCAGTCACGTGAAGTACAAGTACCTCATAATTGCTAACGCAACACGTAATAAGCTCTTGGTGTCCGAGCCAGGATCAGTCCTGACAGCAGGCAGCAGGAAGTCACAGCAGGCAGCAGCATAGAGCTAACATTCATCTGCATAAAAAAGAATAAAACAACTGATTGTTAAAAAGCAGCTAATGGGAATAATATTCACTAAACCTCTAATC
Source organism: Lates calcarifer (assembly GCF_001640805.2). NCBI lineage: Eukaryota > Metazoa > Chordata > Actinopteri > Centropomidae > Lates > Lates calcarifer. The sequence continues at coordinate 20,877,984 of NC_066851.1, read as the reverse complement.
CGTACAGCAACTACTAATTACTACATTTCCAGGCAGGGACTTACATATGTCTTTGTTTTTGTTTTTGTTTTTGTTTTTTTGTATTTATGATTAAAGAAGGTGGGAAAAAAAGGAAAAGCCTCCATCTTCATCCGCTCCCCCTCCCACACACACACACTATAAAAAAAGCCTGACATTAATTATTTGCTATTTTGCAGGCGGGAGTCTGCCCTTTTGCTAAAGGAAGACATTTATCCCTTCGCGTGATACCTGAATGCAAATGAACAAAACAATGATGAAGATAATGATGATGTTTCCCTGCATCTCGTCACAAATCAAAAACAGATCCATTCACACGAGAAGGACGAAGGAAATTAAAACCCACTAAAGGGGTGAAACTCATCTGTGAAGATAGTCACAAGCAGCTTTGCAAGTCAAGTGTTTTCCATCCACAGGTTGTCGTGGTAACTGTCAGTCTTGCCACCTATAGGAGCAACTTGATGTCAGCAGCCGCCGTCGATCTCTCCTGTTTTTCGAGCTCCATCTGATGAGGGGAGAACTTGAAAGGAGTCAGTTTTCATGTAAAACAGGGTCGCCACATCAACAACAAATTGCTAATCGCTTTCTCTACAATAACATCAATAAGGAGAGCCTCTGACAGCGACACGGTTTATGTCTGCAGGCACCTGGGGAGACCTTTCTACCTTTGATCTCTCTGAATGACGCTAATGACAAAACCCTGCATTTGTTTTCTTTGATACTGTAAAAGCTTTTCTGCATCAAGGGATTTGGGACAGAAATTTGTCATGGCAAGGTCTGCTTTTTAGGTTAGACATCCCTGTGGTTGAAAAACTACTTCCTCTTTGTTTCTACTCTGGAATATCTCCAAAGGGAACATTACTGGAGTTCATTTAGACTCTTACCAAGCTCTGGGTTTTTGTTCATGTACTCCCCCTCCTCTCTAACGTTTTTTCTTTTACTTATTATTATGCTTGTTATTCTGTGCATTGCCGGCTCTGTAAAAGCCTTGAGGGGGGGGGGGGGGGGGAATGTGAGGGATCCAACTCTCAACACAATACTGATTCAGTCCAGGCTGGAGAGGCTGGTGGATGCAGAGACGAAAAAAGAAGAAAAAAAAGCTCTTGCATCTCAGTTGGTCTGGGTAATTTTCCAGAGGAAAAGCGAGCACAATTTCAGTCTAAGCACCAGAAACTGCACGTAGGCGCACCCACAGTTCAAAAAGAAGTCCTTCATCCACACAAAACCCCGCTGAGAAACTGTTGAGGACCAAGATTAGACTGCTGCCATTGTTTTCGAATGACGTACGGTAGAAAATTACAGCACATTAATGCACCTTTTAAAGGATAATAGCGATTATGATTGACAGAATGATAACGCCTCACACCGACAACAGCTTCTTCATTTAATGTTATTTTCCCCTCAAATGAACAAAAAGTTTTTGAATAGATAACGATTTGTTTCGTTCACTCATACCAACACTATATTAGAGCAAGTCTAAGGGTACAGCTCTGACTGTGCTTTTTAATGTAATAAATTTGAGTAAAGTGGCAGTAGACTTAAGTGCTGCACTGGACACAACTGACCGGCATTTTGATCTATAGAGTTGATAAATTCATAGGTTTTGTATCACAAACATTCTGATTATGGAGTTCCCCATGGTAGCGTACTGGGCCCCATTCTATTTTTCTTTCTACATGCTCCCTTCCTGTAGCATTATCAATCAAAACAGTATCAAATATCACAGTTGTGTAGCAGATACCTGGCTGTTTATCTTTGAATAAATTTGCTCTTATTACCTGTCTCACTGAGACCAATATCTGCAGTCAGGCTTTTGTCTAATGTAAAAAAGAAAAATACATTCGGCCACTGCTCACAACACTGCAATGTGGTTTTTAGACATGCATTTCTAGATGGATTGTCATTAGATTTTGTACAGTTCCCATCAGCTTCAGATATACTTTCCGTTTTGTGTTAGTTTGTTTTATTGCTACTGTTTTTAAAGGTGCTCTATGTATGTTTTTGCTGTCGCCACATAGCCAACGTTAGCATCAACAGCTGCTAATCCAGTGCTTTCCAACGCTGGAGACAGTTTTTGACGAGTGTGAATGAAGTTTGATGCTGAACTCAACGTTTCTTTTAAGGTGGTAAGTAAACTGCTGTTAATGCTCATTTTTGTAGCACCTTTAATGTTCTATGATACTGTTAACAAATATTTTACATGGTGTTGCTGCATATTTTATATGTTTTCTGCTTAATTTTGTTTTTAATCCTGCTTAGTGATGTTGCATCTCTGCATGAAAGGTGCTATACAAATCATCTTGTATATGAATATGAATCCTAGACCCTCAAAATATGTTTCAGATCCAGTCACACCAGAAAATAAAAGTGCACCTCTCTGTAAAGAAATGTAGATTTTAATGTTGTATTCATGTTAAGTTCCCTGAAGTGAAATTAGTGGGAGCCACTTGTATTCTTAGCCTTGCACAGTCCATAACATAGCAATTATCCCTGATTACTGCATGCCGTGAGGGCAGCACCCCACTTGTGTTTTCATCCCTTTAAATACCACCGGAGACTTTTTTTTCTTGTCCTCTGCAATCACACCATTGTAACTATCCATTCATTACATCTGAATCTCCAGAGTCACTTTAAAGCCTCTCTATCCGTCCATATCTCTCACTACTTCATGACGCCTCACATCTTCCTAACCCCATACTGTGATGGTGGCTCTGGTCTCCTAGCAACCAGCCCTCTTAGAGGAGGTGACAGCATTTGAGTGGGCACCCTCACCTCGCCACATACAACCCCCCCCCCCCCCCATTACCACCACCACCACCACCACCTCACCCTCCTTCCCCTTCACCATCCGGATGCTCTTCAAGTGAGGTAAACACACCTCAGTCTGTTGTGCAGACTGCATCAAGGTCACTGCATTAGCCTGATAATCAGCATGAAATGAATTCCCATTGAACCAGTAAATCACTGTGTGAATAGCTCTACTAAAACAGCACACAGCATGGCTCATTCATATTTATTTATGACATAATCTATTATTTACAAAATAAGAAAATGTCAGTGAAATGTGTAATATATTTCTATCTATTGGGCTGTACATACATCATATAAAAATACTTTCTTTTCTGATAAGGCACCCTTTTTTAAGAGTTTATTCACTGTAACTAATGTCTTAATGTCTTAAAATAGTCCTTTACTGATACTTTGCGCATCAGATTTAAGTCATTAGATTGGGATGCACCAATTTAATGGCCTGGATCAGAATCGTGCCCGATCCTGACAATCACAAGTGGATCGGGCATCAACCCAGTCCACATCAAACACAGTTTCTGTCTTCATCAAATCATTAAAGAAAATGCTGAAACAGTAACACATGTAAAGGAGAGCCTCAAAAAAAAAAAATTTAATGACTCGGTAATGCCAGTTATACAGAGTTACCTATTTAAAGTTAGCTTACAATGTTAGCTGCCATAACCAGACCAAGTCATGCTGCGAGACAAAAGGCATAGGACCCGCATTTAGTGGAATTTAACATCTCATTTGTGGGAGAGATGTGTTTTTTCTTCTTTTCTCAGTTGTATATTTTCACTTCAAATGTACTTTGAAGCAAAGTTAAATGTTTTATACAATACAAAAGTGAAATGTGGACATAAAAAGTATCTTAAAATGTTCATTTTGATCCTCAGTAGACCAAAGGTTCACCCTAAATGTTGTGTATCCTTCTTGGTTAACCCTAAAGTGGATGATTGAGGAGATTAAAGATTGTTCCTCACTGGACTTTAAGTGTTTTAAAGTTAAATTTAAAAGAGCCTTACCTTATATTTGTGGTAGTGTGCATGTAGAAAGATGAGATTAACACATATTAAATCTTTAATGTCATGAGGGGAAGTCTGTCCCCACTGAGCAGTTGGATGCCTTTTAGCCATTACAGTTTCTGCAGCTTGATGTGATTATTATTTAAACATTTCATATGGCTGCACCACATGCCATTTATTTGTCAGAGCTTGCAGCACAAGTCGCGGCTCTGTTGCTTTTTATACTTTAACATTTTTATTTTTAACGCAAAGAGATCAGTAGAAGACTTGCAGGCGAGTCAGATAATGTGCTCCGTTGACATGTTTCTGACACGCCACACCAGCTCTGAACCCTCTGAGGTTTTGAATGTAAATCACATCACGCTGCGCTCACATTTGGGCTGGCTGCAGCCTGGAGCCACACTGATAAAAAATGACGTGAGTGGTTGACGATGCTAAATGGCAGCACTTGAAATAGCCTACCTGCCAGCCTGCTCACCCACTTGCTGATACGATCACGACCCCATTAGCAGCGTTTCAGCACCGCGGCGCCCTGGACAGCTCCTCAGACCTTTTTATCTCCAGGACGTTAAATCTACGGAGAAAACAAAGAAAGACACACAGGCGTCATTGTGTTTGTTTACTGCAATTTTATTTCACTTTGAGGACCTCAAACTTTAAAGAGATGAATATTGATCGACCAGCAAATGTCTCCTTTTTTGATTACGTTGGAGGAGTTCAACTTCTCCAGGGGGAGGACATCAGAACAGCCATGCCAGTCATCCTGATCGGGATCTGTGTGTCCGGAGCGGTTGGGAATTTGCTCCTTTTGCTGATTTTCATCCGCGACTTCAGGAACGGAAGGGGCTCCGAGGTGAAAAGCCCTCCTCGCCTCCTTGGCCTCCACGGACTTGGTGATCCTGCTGCTGTGCGCCCCCGTGCGCGCTGTCACCTACTACAAGCAGACCTGGACCCTGGGGAGTTTTGTCTGCAGCACCACGGACTGGTTCCAGCACTCGTGCGTGGTCGCAAAAACTTTAATCCTCGCGGTCACCACCAGAGCCAAGCACACTTTGGTTCCCAGCGCCGCCGCGGGGCCGCTCTACAGCCCGACGTGGATTCACGGAGCCCTGGCGTTTATCTGGATCGTGTCCATGATGTTTCCGATCCCGCAGATGCTTTTTGCGTCTTTGCTGCCGCTCGGACTCAAAACCATTTGCGTCTCCGAAATGCCAGCGTGCGCGGCTGACTTCATGAGTTTGTTCTACAAGATATATCCAACTGTGACCTTCGTGGTGCCGGTCATCTTCACGCTCGCCTACTACACCAAAGCGCTGCACACTGCCGTGAACCACGCGCCCAGTCCGCAGCATCAGAGCAAAGTTACCCTGGTTTTACTGTGTCTGAGCGGCGCACTCGGGCTCATGCTGCTGCCGGAGTGGGGCACGTTCACCTGGATCCGGCTCGGGTACAACAACCCTCCCGTTGGTTTAATCATCTTTGCGCAAGTCCTCCTTTACGCATGCAGCTCCCTGTCTCCGGTGATCTTGATGACCATGTACGACGACGTGCGCCAGGGACTGATCACCATCTGGTTCATCGGCACCTGCAGAGGCTCCAAGCACGTCCCCGGCAACAAGTGCCCGAAGACAGAGGGAAACGGAGCGGAGGTCGGCGCGAACGCGGTCGCCAACGCGGTGTCCGGGGAGAAGAAGACCTTCCCGGACGTGGAGCACTTTTGGACGGGGCGCAGGAATACGCAAGTCGAGGAGGAGCAGGATCCGGTTCCGTGGGAAAGAGAGGAGAAGATGTTGTAGAGAGTTAGGTTTTTTTAGCAGAAGAGTTCAACTTTCTCAGCTGGTTTCTAGTTTGTTGACCCGCAGTGCAGACCCTCGTTGAAAGGCTGTAGTGGCCTGTTTGCTGTCGTGACATTGACTAGATGTAAAATGAACTTGTACACTCATGTTTTGATGTTACACGTGTTTCTACTATCTTCTTTGAATATTTGTTCTTGCCTGCAGTGTCGCTGCGCTGTCGAGTAGAACACCTTTATTAGAGGAGGTGAATCAAATGTAAATATCCGGGACACTCGAGCATCAAAGGGTTTGTTGTGATTGTGTACGTGTGATGCATAACATGGATATTAAACCAGTCTTCAAATCAGAACTGCTCTCTCTTTCTCTCTCTCTTTCCAAAGCTGTAAAAACACCATGCTCCACCTTAATCACGGATAAAATACAATTCGAACATCAAATCTCTCCATTTAATTCAGGAGGTTGTGAGATGACATGCACTTTATAAGCAGAGACCATTTCTCCATATTAAATTCACAACTAATCCAGCTGCGTATTTTAGGTCAAGTCAATCATCATATTTCAGTGCAAAGCAGCGTTCAGGCTGTTATAGTGAGTAGTAGAGTAAAACCAGGTCAGTAGTAAGTGGCCATAACAGTGTATTGTGTATAAACAGTGGTGGAAAAGACACTTAGATGTTCCACTTACCACAGTGTACAAATACTCTGTTACTGTAAAAGTCTGATCCAGTAAAAGTACCAAAAGTAAAAGTACTCTAAGCTAATATTTATATTCTGCTCCTTAACATGTGACTCTTTCTGCAGGGATCAATGAAGTCTTCATTTATAATAATACAAAATGTTTATTTGTTGATTACATTTTGCATTATTAATCTATTCAGCTGCAAGTATGTCAAAATTATACTGTATATATGCAGTACTTGAGTAAATGTACTTAGTTACTTTCCACCACTATGCGTAAGGAGTAGCCTATATGACAGGTTATAAGGTTGTTTGTGTTTATTGATGTAATTTACAACTGAATGGGAAATAAACAGATAATAAATGACAATATAATAAACAGTTGTAATTATACAAAATATGTTCATTAGGAGACATTGTAAGTGTGTTTAGCCACTAGTATACAACCAGTATATAAACATTGATTAAATGGTTCATAACAGACTACAATGTGGTCACAAGCAGATATAATGATATTTTATGTGTTTATTACAGTATTCATAAACAATTCCAACTTCTGTTTTATGTATTTTACTATATTTTCATTAATTATCTGTTTATACACCAGGCTCCACTCACATGTGCCAGTGGGAGGAGCTACAGTTGTTGACAAGTACATTAAAAACACTTACATGAATGTGAGTATTGTGTTATAAAACATCAATGTAAATATATGCATTTAAAGTTAACTGTAACCTGTAAAGGCTGAAAATATTGTACACTTGAAAGATCCTTATATCTGTATAACAACATTATGGTTTTCTGGTTTGCCACATCATTTGTAGTCAAATATTTAGTTTAGTACAACATGATAAAGACAGATAAAGTAAATAAAAGTACTAATAAAGTCATAAAAATGTCTCATAATCATTATTAAAGCCTTTATTAGACAACATGAGGTTGTTGTACAAGTTTATTTAGATTTATTTTACAGTAAAAACAACTTATTCACATTTAAAACAATGAAAATGACAACTTAGGCCTTGTTAGATATTTGCAAAACATATTTCTCAGTGCTTTTTTCAGTTCAGTAATAACAGCGTTTGACATGGATGGTTAGATGACCACCACCACCACCACCCCACATGACCTGCGTTTGCAGCCTAACCTTTCAGTGGTTGTGAAAAGAAACCTGCTTTTAGTCGTCTGTGTGTTTACCAGTAAAGCAGCGGCCGCCCGTGGCTCTGACGCCCCAGCAGATTTGACATTTTACTCTGCCTGAGTGAAAAGAAAGGTTACAGGTTGAAGAGGAGGAAAAAAAACAAGTCTCTAAAGCTCTTCAGTGTGATTGTGCTCCGGCACATAATTTATTCATTGACAATGGACCATGTCTCCAAATGTCTGCCCTTGAGTCACTTGGTTTTTCACTCTATTATTCACTCTGTTTTTAGAGGTCTCCATTATAGGAGGATGCTGCACTGAGTAACAGACATTTTTGTTCAGCCAATCACGCAGGCCATTTAACAGACAAATCTACTGAATTAATTCTCCCACATTCTGCCCTCATTTTTTACCCCTAAATTAATTAAAGATGTGCTGATAACCTTTCAGAGGATGAAGTACAATCTAAGAAACATCAAATGAAAATAACTTGACTCACACTTTAAATAAATTAAAACAAGCCTTTTAGAGCAGTAGCCTGATATTTATATTTATTTATTATAATATAATATTAATATAATATTTATTTTTTTGTCTCTTTGTGAGTCTTTTGAGTCTTTTTGTATCTTTTTGCGTGAGTCTGGGTTTTAGTATCTGAGGGGAAATTAAATTCTGATTAGAATAAACAAACCAAATAGTGATATTGGTGCTTTTAAGATACCTTACTCTGGAGAATATAACATTAACAAACTCAATGCATCAGTTTTAAATAAAGAATTTGCAACAGTGATTCATAGTTCTGAATCAGAAAATATCCTTATCGCTTGTAACAGCATTCTGGACGTCCATGTTGCACTAGAAAGCAAGCCTACAGACAAACACAGAAATACTCATATAAACAGGATAAAACCTAATCAAAGGCTTTAGAGAAAAGTTTTTATCCTGCTTTTAAAACGAGGCTCATCTTGTGTCATCTGGCGATTACGACAACTCAGAGGGTGAAAGCAGCTTTACCCGTCAGGTTTGACTCAATCCTTAAAAGGACAGTGTCCAAATGACCCGACAGACTCCGGCCTATAATGACCAGGCCATGGACAAGATGTAGAAAAAGTAAGGTTCACTGGAAGCTCAGTAATCTAGGAAAAGGTTCAGCACGTCAGTCAAGAAAACAGCCACTCAGCAGTTTTTTTGCTGGGACTTTCCATTTGCTATAAATTCGTGGATGTCAGTCTGGATGTCCTTTGTAGAGATGCAACCTCTAACCCTGACGGTGTTTGTGCATGTTTCAGCGATCCAGGACTCAGATCACTAGCACTTACAGTTCAGTCAGCAGAGGATTAGGTCAAGGCCAAGGCAATTTCTCACATCCCTGAGGCGATCTGTGGCAAGTCTCCTCGTCAGAAAGATATGAATGAAAAGAAGCTGTGGACACCAAACATCTCCCATTACCTCATGAAAGAAAGAGGGATGAATTATGTGAAGCAATTTTATGAGTTATTAATGTTCTCAGAGGTCCAGTACGTGGCGATATCCACATTCCTAATGTCTAAGAGGCAGTTATGTAATGTTGTGCAATGCAGCCATAATGCTTAATACATTCTGCTTCACTTGGCTGTATAAATATAATACTGACACAAAAGTAATCAAGCTGCCTCTGGGGGATAAAATCCATAAGGTTCCATTTCCATTTGACATGTCTGCTGCACAGAAGAGGGAGAGTTCCCTTTAATGTTCACTTGTCGTTAAATATATCAATGAAAGCCACATCATTCATCATTCATATGGTCAGTGAGCGTCTCCATATGTTGGCTAAGGCTTAGCCGTCTGATGAACTTTAACCAAACTCTGAACTCTGACAGCTAAGCTCACAAAATAAGATGGTGCCCATTAGTAGAGGGGAAGAAGAGGTGTGATCTGATGGCTGACATGTCTTCACATACTGTAAGAAATCACAAGCTCCAGGTCGTGTTAACGTACATGTGGGATGTACAGGGTCAGGTTTAGAGCTACAGACTGCTGAAATATCTCTGTGGCCCTCCATGAGAATCTTCCATGACATATTTTTTCTTCCCTGTGTGCTGTAGTTTTGAGGCTAAAGGGCTCTGAAAAGAGTACAGTCCTGCTCTTTTACTGAAATGTACATGGTGTTTTTTCTCCCCCACTCAACTGTGATGGATTGTTGATGCTGCTTCGGGCTTCTCTCTCTCTCTCTCTCTCTCTGTGGCTTTATTCTGCTGCTTCCTGCTAAGGAGGGTTTGCCCTGCAAGATATGAAAGGTTTGAGTCGAACAGGACATGCTAACAGTTTTTATCATTTGTTCTGAGCTGCATGCAGAGTGACAGTGGTGGGATTTTACCACATTAGTTTCAGGTTTGTTATCAGTTTTGATCTTTGATTTTTAAGTTTGATTTTTCTGCTTTAAACCCTGGTCCATCTGCCATTTGAGCTGGTGAAATCCAGTCAGTTTAATGTTTTTACTCTGTTCTACTCAGTGATTCAGCTGCATTTTTAATCACTAACAAAATACAAGACAGAAATGCATTGTTATGACCCTGGTAATTAACTGTCCGCTCTGTCTAGACGACAGGTCAAAGGTGAGCAGTGCTTTCATCAAATTTCTGAAAAGAGGTAATTTTCATAATCATACCCTGTCACATTTTCTCACAAAACATTGGTGGTTTACTGCTTTCTACATTTCATTGAACACAGCTGTGAATCAACCTGTATCCTGCTCACATTTAACACTCACTGTCTTCTGTGATGTTTCTTGTGGCTGACAAAGAAGAAAAGAGCGCCACCTACATGGTCTGATGGAGAGGGTGATGTCTGGAGCCACTTGAAATTACCAGGAATTCAGAGCTGAGGCTGAGGTTCTTTGATTTTCAGTCCAGAATCTGTGGATCCTACATTTCCAATTCTTTATGACCATCTTTTTTTATACTTCCCAGGTAGATGCTGATGTCTTTAAACTCCACAACTACTGCTTGTAATGCAGCTTCTGTTAAAACTTGTTACCTCCAAGGGCAACCTAAGAAATTGGTGACAAATCAGTCATTTCTCCAGATGTGAAAAAGTTCCCTCAGTGGTTCTCAAACTGTGGATCCAGTCCTCATAGCAGACCAGCCATTAGAGGCTTAAAAAACTCCAAAAGCTTCATCCTTTCCACAGGAGTTTGTAATAAAAACTAATTAAATTTATGCAGGGGAGAGCAGCGGGAAGTTCTGACAGGAAGAAGTTTGAGAAATGCTGCTCTAGAGCTACAAAAGACATCGTACAACTGTTTTCACAGCCGAGTAGGACTCCCCACAAAGAGTAAAATGAGCATCATGTGTACAATTACTTATTAGGAAATTAGGTAGGAAATTAGGAAAATGATTGTTTAAGACCCCCTAATGTAAGCTCATGTAATACCTGATGCACTTTAATAACCCCTAAACATACTTATCTTTTTATGATTACCCATGACCATGACATGGAGCATAAACTGATGGAAATTCACACAATTTCTGTCAAAAGAAGTCAAAACATCAAATCAGGACACTGTGACTATGGCTCTGAAAGGATGATCATTTTCCCCTCTTTACCTCATAAATCTATGTATTTTACTTCCAGAAATACATGTAATCACATATTAAGTGTTTACAGACACGTGTCCAGGATAAAGAACAAATTACCATGAAAAACCTTTACATTCAAGCAATGTAATCAAACATCTTAAATCCTTGTTTAACATAACTACAGTTTATTGAACCAACATCCGGCCTGATGTCATTATCCTTCCCATAATCCTCCAGTAATTCAGATCCCCGGGATGTTGTTCATGTTGTTAACTTACAGCTGGTTAACAAAGATGTGCATTAAATAAGATTACTGTCATGACAGATCTCCTCTTAATACAGATCACTGGAGTCATGCTCATTTCATTCAGGAGAGATAAAGCAAATGTTGATGTGATTTATCACAGACTCATCCTGACTCAGTGTGTAAGGAGTGCAAGTGTAAGTGTGTGTAAGTGGCGCCACCTTCTGGTTTAAACGAGCACAGACCAAGATTTCACTTGACTACATTTCTGCACTGGTGCTATAAAACTGTGTCTTAGCCATAAGCTAAAGTATTGTAACTATTGTGTTTTATCATTCAGCAGATGTTGGAAAAAAATGCAGACTAAAGCAAATTTTTTTGTTGCCTCAAATATTGTTTTATCCTTTTACACACTTTGATTTCACTGCATGGGATCAATAAAATGGATCTTATCTTGTTTCCACTGGAAAGTTTTCAGTTAGGACACATAAAAGATATGACAGTAATAATGGTAATGTGAAAAACAACATGGGGGGGCTCTCCATAATAAGGCACTTCCACATTTAGAACATAAAACAAACATTTATAAAACAAAATAAATGATGATTTTACAGAAACAATAAGTACAAGTGGTGGACACCTGTAGAGCATTCTGCAGGCCAGTGCATTCTATTAAAGACATAGCACTAGTATGAAATATGAGGATATGGATTAAGGATGAGGATATGCATAAATAAATAAATAAATAAAGATTGCAATGTCAATTGCTTATAGTTGTTGCACACAGATTAGTCATGATTAAATGTGGATTAGTACATTTAAATCTGTGCTGAATACAGAAATACATCTCTGTATAGTTACACAAATGTAATAATATTGCAAGTAGTGAAAGTAAATATATTCCTACAAGTATTTCCAACATTGCAGATAAAATTCCTCCATGTCCACTTCCACCAACTTTAACATTTAACTGTTGTTTATGTGTTAATGCATCAATAATAATAATAATCAACAACATAACAGCACTGACAGGGGCCATTCTGTGTGAACAATAATACTTAAATACTCTCACTTCAGTATAATACTGTTGTTTTTCCTTCATTACATTTATCTTAACACGTACTGTGTTAGTTACTTAGATTTTACATTCAAAGCACATGATGAATATGATGCATTGTTACAGATTAAACCCTCCAAAAGTATATAAATAATTAAAATTATCTTAATATCAATCAATTACAACTTTGAAGTGGTTGTTATACTTTGATACATAGGAATGATAATATGCTGCATAATGAGTATTTCTATTTTTGCAGCATGCTTGGTCCCCTCCTCTCCCTCTCCTCTCTCTCTAGTCCATGTGAACGGATTAGGATCAGGGATTAGAGACAGATGTAAACCAGAAGTCCAGATCCAGTCTAATTCTGCTGTCATCCATCACAGCAGAGGAGAGGTCGGCGTTAGGGTCAAGATTAAGAACGCCCCGCCTCATCTACGTCTTATGTGACTCCTATTGGTCCATTATTTGATTGACGGCGCTCTCATCCAATAGAGATGAAGAACGGGGTAACCGCTGCGCAGATGTGTGAGGAAGACAGCACAGGTTTTACTGAGGGCAGGGATAGCTCTTGGAAGGGAGTCACGAACTTCTGAAGCAGCAAAACACGAAAGGTGAGCTCTAAACTATGTGATATTACGATAGCTATACATAAATTAAGTGTGTAAATACACGAAAGTCATGTTTCATTGAGTATTTTAGTTGGTAGCAGCCTGCGAAGTCAGGAAACAGCGGTGACATTAGCTAGGTTGTGGCGTATTTAGTCTTGTAAAATTAGCTTGTACACAACTTTTAACTAAAAGGCCCGTTAGCTGGCACTGGCAACATATATCTATCATTTACAGACAGGTACCAGTCTCTGTTGTTTAAATGCAGCTTTTTAAATTCTTTCTAACCTTTACAGGCAGTTGTTTTATCCCTAAAAATAAACTTTAAAAGTATTTTAACTATACATTTCTGTAATTTACAGGCAGGAATCAGTGTCTGTTGTCCTTGTTTATGTGCTGCCTTTTTAACAGTTCCCACCCTTCTTATCCAAAAAGAGACTTGAAAACTTCTCTCATGCCTCATATTTTTGCTTTCACTTCTGGCTTACTCTGTCGTTTCTTGTGAGATTGCCTTGACTAAAATGAAGTATGAGTTGAAGGAAGAGTCGTCAGATTTTACTCAAATAGATCTGTTGTGTATGAAAGGTGACCCACACTCTTGAAAAGTCAAGGACACTTGCAGGGAAAGTGCTCTCTTGACCTGCCAGTTTTAGAGGTCATTCATTTGGCTCAGCTCTGCACAATTGCCCTTGTTACAAGGAGCCCCCCCCCTCCCTCCACTCCCTCCGTCCCTCCTCACACCACCTCCCTTGTCTTGTTAATCTGCAGTCTCTCATCGCTTTATACTTAGATGCATGCTTTAAAATAACACACACTCACACTCCTGTCAAGGCCTGAACACACAGTAGTATATCTACCTGATAGGCTATGTGTGTGTGTGTATGTGTGTGTGTGTGTCAGGTAAACCATGGCCTCTGTGGGCTAATGTACAATGAGGAAGACTTTGCTCTTTGGTTACTGCCTCTGACGTTTATTCCATTTTGAGAAAAAGTCAGACTGCTGTTGCTCTTGCTGCCGCTGTACCACACACGTACGCTAAACTTTAACCATTTGACGCAGCCAGTGGTGACATGACATCCTGTGGATACGTTCCCTGTGACTGATCCTGACAACAGATTACTCAGCCTGACTGTTTAGGTACAAACAGAGTGAAGGTTTTAAGGTGTATTCAATACAAGAAAGTATGCACAAGCTTCCTGTTTGACCTTGAGAGGCCGCTGTGATTTTAAATCTTGTGAGCTGGTGGAAGGAGTTTCAGGAGACCCCGTCTTGAGCAGAAGCTCGGACCGTGAAAGTCCACCCAATGCTGAGGGTTATCTCCCTTGCAGGGCATATTCAAACCCATGCAAACTCAAACAAAGATACACACAAATATCGCGTACCAAATCCTAAACAATAAATCACATTCACATTGTTTATTCTCATGCGATACCCTCCCAAGGGAGGACAGTCTGTCTCACAGGTGAAGGGCACCTGTTACACCGTTCACTCCTTTGACCGGTCGGTCCAGTCCATCGTATCTTTACGATCTTGGTTATCATGACAACGGCCATTGGAGACTGGGCCAGCTTGACTCGATCAGTGTCTTTCGCAGCTGTCCTTGAGACAGACAATTAACTTTTTGCTTGTAGGTGACTTGTGGAAACTAAAGACCTAAAGAAAGTAAAATTCCTTCACAGCCACAGGGGAACGTGTGTGTGTGGGTGTGTGTGCAGGTGTGCGGGTGTGTGTGTTTGGAGTGACACATGTTTCTTGCTGGCACATTTAAAGCTCAGATTTTAAAACTGGAAATGGAGGTGATTAATCAGTGACTAGTCCGGGCCTGTTCACCTTCATCTCACTTCAAAACAGGTGCAACCTTGAAAAGTAGGGAGTGTTTTTCTTTTCCCTTGAAAAATAAAAAAAGGGTTTCAGCTGTGCAGGGAGCCACATCCTTCTTTCTTTTTAAAATATTTCTCTTCAACTGAAACAAAAGGGAAACGTGAGTATTTTCCTATTTTTTTACAGGATAGCCAATCTTCACTTTCATTTTCAGTTTCTGTGACAGTAGAGCAGAAATCCCCTTTAACTGTATCTGTGCCATCTGTTGCAGACAAGAAAGATCAGGTTTCCTTATTGTGTCTTCTGGGTACTTTCACATCTCGTTTGAGATTAAATGAGAAGCAGAGAGATGGGGAATGTGGACAACTGATGCATTTAAATATAGGAGAGTGTATCATCGATTGATAACCTGGTGTCTCCATCTCTGTGTGTGTGTCTGTCTGTGCTCATTTCACAGATGTCATTTGCCAGTGACAAACTCTACAATGGGTATCTGCGGCGCAGAATGCCGATCATTGTAACCAAAGTTAAAGTGAAAGAAGTAATGCCCTATCTGCCCTGCTTGACCATTCACGACAGGGTAGGTTTTTTTTTATTTTTGACGAGGATGCTCATCAGTACACCAAGAACAAACTGATTACTGCTCTGGTAAAATGATGTATGTGTTTCTCATGCTTTTTTTAATCATACAATGTAATTTTAGGAGAATATAGAGGCGAAAAGAGAGACTTATGGGAACTATGACGGCATGGTGCTGCTTCTGGACTGTCTGAAGAGGAGAGAAAACTGGCCTGAGCAGTTCATCGAAGCACTTGAAGCATGTGAGCAGAAAACTATAGCAGCAGAGATCAGAGCTGAATACGATGCTCTGAGAGGAGTTAACAGTAAGTATACTAAGCATCTAATGTTGTTAAAAGTATATGTTTCCTTATTAGAGTACTTCTGAGTACTCCACTGAAGTTTGCTGGAATACCACACAGTGTCTTATAGACAATGAACAGCAATGTTACTCCCAGGTCCGACCTCCGATGTAAATGGAACACACCATTAGTGCATAAAAGTATCTCAGCAAAAATGAAAAATTTCCTTTGAATATTTCTAAACAGGTTGTGCAGAATAAACAGAATTTTTGCAGCTAAAACACATATTTTGCAGGTTGCATCTACCTACTTTTATTTACTGCTCTCTGAACTTCCAGCGAATCCCTAACATTAATTTTACATTCACTTATGTTATATTACTATGATAATAAAAGATCACACTCGATGTATTTCCACAGGATGCTGCAGGAAATTATACGCTGTGTGTTTGCTGGTTCTGAGAACTTCAGTGAATTACTGTATAGTTTCAGGGTTAGCTAGTCCTTCGGGATTTCCCAGAGCTTCAGTTATATGCGATCATAACAGATTTAAATGATCACATTGTTTGCTTTGCCCTAGATTCCAACCCCAGCTCCCCTTCAACAACTGTCACCAGGGCACATGTCCACCCAGCACCATCTGGCAGTCCTGTGTCCGTTCCAGAGAGCGGTGGAAACACTCAGGCTGCTGTCACTCCGCCAGCTCAAGCATCAGCTCCTCCACAGCCGGCTGTTCAGGCCTCACCTCCTCTGGAAACCCCTGTGCATCCACAAGCCCAGAGCTCACCAGCCCGTGAACCAGAGGCCGTTCCCCCACCTGAGCCGGTCCCCGAGCCTCCGCAGCCGACTCAGGCCGAAGTGGCGCCGCCTCCATCAACGCCTCCTCCTTCCCCTGAGACCCCACGCACTCCAGCCAGCACGCCACCGCCATCGCCACCACAGAGGGAGATTATTGCTCACCAGGAGCCAGAGGAAAACACCGAATCAGACATTATCGGTGTGATTCCTGATCAGGTGAGCCCAGGAAAGAGGCAGGTTCCTGTCAACTCTGTGGCGACTCCTCCGCTGTCTCGTCCTGGTGAACAGGGTGAAATAGAAACACCAGCGGCACCAGCAACAGAGGTCAGGCCACCACAGAGTACTGCTCCTAACTCAGGTGAACTCAGATTGGATAGACGGAACCTCTTTCCCCACACTGACCCCAGAGAAGCCTCCAGTCCAGGATACCTTCCCTCCTGCAGACAAAATACCTCCTGTTGTCCTGGAATGTGAGGAGACATCTGAACCTCCTGCTACACAGGTGAAAATCTAATTATGTGCATCATAATGAGCAATTTTAAGATGTAATTATAAAAAACAAAATATCCAGCACACTGTTGGTCACTGCTTCTCTCTTTATTAAAACAATTTAAAGAATTCATTAATTTTACCTTGTGAAGGCCTGAGGACAGGTGATCAACAAACGTGAGAATTTTTTTCCCCACAAAGATTTTTGAGATCAAAGCAGATGCTAGTAAGACTTGATAATGTGCACGAGCATTGCAGTAATTGTCACCTGTTAAGACCTAGTTAGAAATAACTGTTATTTATTTGATTTTTGTTTTCCTGACACTGAAATTTACTTCAGAGGAGAAAGAAGTCAAATTTGAGACATGTTGGAAACGTCATGTAGAGAACTACAAAATATAACACTTAACAGCAAAGTTGTCCCATGGTACTGCTTTTAAATGTGTTTCTGAGACTTAAGTTAATTAAAAAGTAAAAGCTCACAATGTTCATTTGTTGTTGACGCTGTCAGGGAGGGTTGATTCAACCGTATTGTAATATTTGAGGCTATGGTTATTCCCGTTAGCAGACATTCAGAGCAAAAACAGCCCTGCATTACAGCAAGAGGCTGGCTTTCTCTGAGTGTGCTGTTTCAGGTACTGGTGAGAAAATATAATCCAGGAAGTCCAGCCTGAGACTGAGTGACATAACCATGAACTTAAAGGCTTATCAGCTGTCAAAACACAGCAGTTTATAGTATGCTGAGACAGGACTTTACTGCTCTGCAAAGTAATATCATGGTGACCACTGTTTTATCTTTAGTCACAAAGATTGCAGCAGAAATAAAGGAATGTGTGCTTACATCATTTTGATTTGCCAGAACCCTGTGTTAACACCTCTGCAGAGGGTTTTTGTCATACAGGACTGATATGACAAGGTCTGTTGTGTTGCCATCTATTCATACACACAAGAGGCACTGAATTCTACATCAGCGTCTTAACATGTGACATTCATTTCTCCTGCAGGTTGTTGAACGCAGCCCGCAGCCAGAAACAGCAGCTGCAGCCGCCCCTTTACCTGCTGGAGCTGCTGGGATGGACGCCTCTGTCTTTGAGGACACTTTGTGTCTGAGCAAGCCTGGCCAGCTCGTCAGCATGCAACCGCAGAATCACGACAGTCCTACTATCCCTGCACACAACCCACCATCACAGCCCTACTCAGGCGATAGCCAGCGCCTGGAAATAAGTGAAGCTGCTCCGGAGTCGATTTCCTCTGTGTGCTCTGCTGTCACCTCCACCGCTGTTAATACAGCCTCTGGACTGCTGTGCCAGGAGAACGGCCTTTCTCTTGACCATAACGAACCTGAGGAGAACCAGTATGACTCTCCCAATCTGAGTTTGGAAACTCAGGTGAATGTGGTGCAGTTTTCAGAGGAGCCGTCCATCCTCAACCTAGATGGTCAGACATCAGCACCACAAGCTCAAAACATCAACGGCTGAAGCAGCCAGGGAGATCACTCCTCCCCCACCATCCTCCTCCACCACCGCTGCTGATACAGCATCGGGTTTGGACGCCCCCTCTGAACCTGCACCACCTGTTATTACATCAGAGGTGAAAACACTGCCAGGTTCAGAGGAAACAGCATCTCGCTTCCTGCCAGCTAATACAAAATACATTCTGACTGCTGCAGGAGTGGGTGCCTGTGCTCTACTGATGGCGTGGAAGTTTAAGAATTAAGGGGATTTAAAACCTTTTAAAGCAAGAGAAGATTAGGCTTTAAGGCTTTTTGAAAGAGGATCTTAAGGGTATGGTGCCTTATTGTAGTCACTGGACTGGGAATGGCGTGAGGCAGCTGTTTAATAATCACCTAGAGTAATAATAGCTGCTAGACCTTTGATCATGCCATTAATTGCAAGTCATTTGTTAAGTTGACCTGTGTTCTATCATGTTAATGTCAAATTAAGTTGACCCCTAGTGAGCGAAAACCAAATTTACCTTCCTTATTCCAAATTAGGGAACACTGTAGAGCTGGGCTGAGATCTCAGGTTATTTATGCTGCACATATTTAGTTTGTTAAGTTAAACTGAGGCTGTGTTTCAATGATAGAAACATTTGTATGCTCTCTTGTTGGATAAGCACTTTGAAGATAAGGCTGTTGGCTGATGATTATGTATCAAGGACCTGGATTTTACTGGATGTGGACTGTGGAAGAAAGAGTACCACCATCACATGTACATTTTCTTTTCCTGTTGACAGTGGGGAAATGTGGGCCTGTAAATGATGGTTTGTGCACTGTCTGTATTTATTTGTACATATATATGTATACACCATATATAATCATGTATTTTAAGAAACGAGGGACGTCAGAAATATTCCAAAGTATTCATAATGTCTCAGATATTCAACACTCAAAGAATCAGTCAGACAAATACTGAATAATCTGATTACGTATTTAGCAAATTTACCAGGTTCATAGTCTAGACCAGTGTTTTTTAACTTTTTAAAACCACAACACTCCTTTATAATGACTTTTCTGTCATGGCATCATCCCCCAGTTTCTGTCACTGTGACACCTGCACTGTAGCTGTATATTATCTGGGTTTTTAAATGTTTATTTTGGTGCTTATTTCTATTTTTTTTATTGTGAGACATGAATTAAAAATGTACTATAAAAATAGAAATAGAAGCAGATCTTGCCTCCTTTGGCAACCACTGGTCTAGACAACACACTCTGTTATCATCTAGTGTAAATGTTTGAGTTGACATTTTATTTTTCCATAGGTTTTTTTTTTTTCTCCTTCTAAATAGAAACAAGTTTGACTGTGTCATGTTCTGTGAGGTGAGAGATTTTATTGTAAATAGAACTGTCAGTATAAGAAATGTCGGGAGGAAAAAAAATTAATTTAGGTTTTGTACATTTTAAAAGGATGTTGGAGGTGTAGATGTATTGTCAGTGTGAGACACAAAAAAGTGTCAGTTGTCATCTCAGTTTAAGTTGTATCTAAATTTGTTTGCACTGTCTCTTGCTATGCACTTCAGCAATCATGTCAATAAATCTGAGATTATTTTAAAAAATAGATATTTCTTTATTGAATGTACAAGTTGAATTCCCTTCAGAGAAACCACAAGAAATTTCTGCATCAGGTTTTTATTCTGTGATGTGTCAGAGCAGCAGAAGCACAGGTGTAATTAATAAAATGAATGATGGCTGAATTCCATTTAGCTGTCATTGTTGATGTTATTAGTAACACCTGTGCTTTTCCTACTATGAGTCAAAATGTCTGCAGTGAAAAAGGCCTGCTGTGTTATTATAATATGAAAATAAAAAATACACAGACTTATGGATTATGAAATTTAATGAGTAAAATTACCATGTTAACACTTAGCTGTATTTCACAACCTGTGTTTTCAAAATACCAAATGACATTCTTAACTTAGCTTAACTGTGTGATTTGTGTGTCATTAAACCAATCTATTATTGTGTCTTCATCTTTACAAAAGTCACATTTGTTAATAGAGTAAGAGCTGGAGTGATATATATTATGTAAAGTTTTGGGATTATAAAATTATTCACATTTGCTGCTCACGCATGTATACATTGTTGATTTCCACAGTGAAAAAAGTAAATTTAATCACCCATCAAACAGAGCCAAATGTTAATGCATTGCAGAAAGCAGGAAAAAAATAGTAACTGTGGCATGTGCAAAAGTCTGGGCCTGCTGAGTTTTTGCTTAGTTCCATGGTAACCCTGCCTCTGACAGATATAACAGCTTGCAAACACTTTTTGTAGCAGCTAATTGTCTTTCTATTTTTGATTGTGGAATTGTCACCCACTCCTCCCACAGATCACTTCAAGTAATGAGATATTTTAAGGATGTCTTACACACACAGTATGTTCAACATCTGTGTGGGACCACTGCAAAAACTGCAGCTTGTGTTTCTCTAAGTGGTTCATGGTGGATTTGGAGGTCTACCTTGGATCATTGTCCTGTTGTAGAAGCAGCCTCTTTCAGTTTCACTTCCTCCACTGCAGGACATTTGCATCCAGCAAACTGCTGCATGAATTCAAAGCAGAATATTTCCACCCCCACGATCAACAGGTGGCATGGGTGGGTTGCTAAGTACTGACTTTAGTAGGGTGTCTAAACTTTTACACATACCACAGTTTCTGTTTAATTTTCTAGTCATTTTTAGTCATTTTGGTGTCTATGTGCTGCATGGGTATCATACTTACTTCTTTTCAGTTCAAAAATCAACAACATATGCAATTTGTCCAGGGGGTGGCTAAGCTTTTACACAGATCATGTGTTGTTTTTTTGTTTTTTTTTTTTTCCTCAAAAAATAAAGAAAATGTGACATCAGCCTCCTTTTATAAACGCTGTTCTGACTGACTCGCGTTCTGATTGGTTCTGAGTCCTGTCCGTCACCTGATAACCCCGCCTTCTCCGTCTTGACAGCGACGATAAATAGGACATGTACCTCAGCAGTTTGCAACGATACAGCCACTTAGCTAGCTAATTAGCTAGCTTATATATTCTCGGACTTTATTGTCCACGTTAATAATTGGCTCTTAATGGTTTGATTTATCATAAACTACAGCATATATGTAGTTAATTGGTCATTTCAATGGCGCTCAATGGCCACCAGCGCGACGATGAGACTATCGACGAAGACGAAACGCCCACGAAGCAGCCGAGGTCCAACAAGGAGATGCCCGGTTATTTCAGAAACGAGCCCAGCGGTGAGGCAGCCGCGCCCGCCGGAAGAGCCACATCCGACCGGCGGTCCTCCAACGCGACGACGAGGCATCGGAGCGACTCGGTGAAGAAAACAAGGCCGCGTAGGTGTTAACGCTGCTACCCCGGGCTAAGTGTATTTACTGGGGACGGCACCGTTGCATGTATGCAGAAATCAAAGGCGTTCCCCACGAAGAGGCAATCGGGGAAATTGTAGATTTAAAAAGAAAAGCGTGTAATGGGCTGCGTAAATTCCTCTAAATAAAATTTAAAAGGTATTATATTATGTATTGTGAAGATGCTGAAACTGACAAAATTATTATGGCAGTGGTATTACAATGTAATATCGGTGAGCTGTAGTGTCAGTAAATAGCCAGGATCTATTTTGCAACAAGATGGCGTTCGCGGTACACACTGTACTGTTGCTCCTGTGGATGAAGCTGCTTGCTTTTATGAGGGCCAACATTGATACATCGTCTCTATGTGTCCCCACTGTCATTAAGCATTTTAATAATAAAGATATGTCTTTCCAGTCATTCAGCATCGTGCA
The DNA here is from genome assembly GCF_001640805.2 of Lates calcarifer. Lineage (NCBI taxonomy): Eukaryota > Metazoa > Chordata > Actinopteri > Centropomidae > Lates > Lates calcarifer. Next base: position 20,855,843 of record NC_066851.1, on the reverse strand, counting down.
TTTTTAGACAAAATGTTGGATAGTGAATCATTTTTCTGCATATATTATCTCACTTAATGCAGCATTTCCCTGGTTTGGGATGGACATTGGAGGCACTCTGGTGAAGCTGGTGTACTTCGAGCCCAAAGACATCACAGCAGAGGAGGAGCAGGAAGAGGTGGAGAACCTGAAGAGCATCCGGCGCTACCTGACCTCAAACACTGCCTATGGCAAAACAGGCATCAGGGATGTGCACCTGGAGCTGCAGGACCTTATGCTGTGCGGCAGGACAGGCAACCTGCACTTCATCCGCTTCCCCACGCACGACCTGCCGGCCTTCCTGCAGATGGGCCGCAACAAGCACTTCTCCAGCCTCCACACCACCCTGTGCGCCACCGGAGGGGGGGCGTACAAGTTTGAGTCTGATTTCCGCACGGTGGGTGTGCAGTGTTGTCAATGCTTTCTGTTTGCTTTCACAGGCTGGACAGTGAGGATGGATGGGAAGGAAAGGAAAGAGAGAGAGCTGTGAGGTTATAACATATCTATAGCATATGAAGGAAATTCATGTAAAAACAACGAGAGCACCTGAAATTACAGCTAAAGATGCAGCAGTATTAATAGTGGATATCAGGAGAAAAAGGTCACTGTATTAGATTTGTTTCAGTCTAAGATTTCTCCCGTGTTGAACAGGAAATAAAAGCTAATTTTTAATTTAATTATTAATCACATTTTTTTCTTCTGCAGCTCAATGTAAAGTTGTAACTTACCTGTTAATTTATATCCACAGATTAACAGCAGTGACATTAAGATAAATTGTGGTTGTTGCACTATTTCACCTTGCATATAAAGGCTGATACGTACCTTGTTGTGATTGCACTGACGGATGTGCAATTGCTCAGTTATCTACAAATTTATGGAAGAAAAAAGCAATATTAGCGGTTGTAAATGTTAATCACAATGTGATGCAGATCTGATATTTTTTTTCTTTTTGGTAGAACTAACTCCTGTTGAATTGTAATGAAGGTTCCTGTTTTTTTGCCCCCCCGCTTTCCCTCCTCAGCCAGTTTCCTGCCTCTGTGTTCTCCTGACCACATCCCCCCACTGATGTTATCCATGTTCTTTTTTTCTGTCAACATAATAAAAAAAGATGGCGGACCTGCAGCTTCACAAGCTGGATGAGCTGGACTGTTTAATTCGAGGGGTGTTGTACATCGACTCGGTGGTGTCCAGCGGCCCCTCTGAGTGCTACTACTTTGAAAACCCCACAGACCCAGATCACTGCATCCAGAGGCCCTTACACACTGGAAAACCCCTATCCTCTGCTGCTGGTCAACATAGGTTCTGGGGTCAGCATCCTGGCCGTCTACTCAGAGAACAACTACAAACGAGTCACTGGGACCAGGTAATTATCAGTGATGGAGATTTACTTTGCACTGATTATTAGTAATTTTATATGCATGTAAATGTGCTTTTATGGGGTTCGAACTGTCTTAAATGTGATTAAATTGTTTAAGTATGTTATGCTCCTGTTGCCTTTGTAGTAGCTTAATACTTAAATTCATAGAGATGAGACCACAGACAAGTATCACTTGACTCTGCAGTTCCCCTCAGCATTACAGAGCTTTGCATCTTTCAGTTCATTATTTTGGCTTATGGCCCACATTTTTAATGATTTGGTTCACTCTCATTTCCCTCGTCAGCAGCATTTTCAGCTGCAGCAGACAGACGTACAAGTTTAGCAACTAGCTGGTGAACATAGTGGAGCATTCAGCAGCTAAAGAGACAGATATTTCCTTCAGGAGTTTGATCAGATCAAAAACTGTGAATATTGGACTTAAATTCACCATGTACACCAAGAAATAACTCTAAATGAAAGATAATGTTGCTCCATGTCTGTTGAAAATGTGTATAGGCAACTGTTTGCAAACAGGTTTGCCATATCAAGTAAAAAGATAATTATATTGGCAGTGATGGAGGTTTCCTCAGCCTCCTAGTGGTCAAAAATCAGGCTCAAACAAAAAAAGAAAAATACTGTAGTTCTATAGAAAAAAGTTTTAGCATTTTTATAAAGTAAAACATAAAAATACCACCTAAGATATTCTTGTGTTTGAAGGTTAGATTATAAGACTGAGAAAAAAATGTATTTCTCAAGTGTAGAATTACACGTTTAGAATAGACATTGGCTCCAGAAGAGAAAAACGAAACAGAAACAGAAATGACATTAGTCAAACATACACAGGCTGATATCTGGGTAAAGTGATTCAGGGATTTACAAGAGGTTACAGTCTGGTCAAGCGGGTGGCCTGTTTGGTGACGTCTGCCCTCAGTGTCTCCCTGGTGTCTTGGTGTGAAAAGTAGCAGCTTTTTTTTAGCCGTCAGTTACCAAACCACTTCCTTTACCAACTGTTTGCTTGAGAGCCAAAGGAAAATGGTCCTTTGTTCAGTTTAAATTTTGAATTAAGTCACTTAAACTGACAGTTTGGCTGTTGGTATTTTTGGTATTCCTCCGCCTCCTTCTCCCTCCACTGGTTTGTTTTCACGTGTGGTTTCTCTGTCTGGTGGCTTTGAAAGGGAACCATGAGTGCTTTGCTCACCCTCAACATAATGGCCCTCTGTCTTTTGTGCTGAGAAGGAAAAGCGAGATGAGCTTGGTTGAAACGAGGCTGTAGAATGCACATAACATCTGCTGAAGTGGTTTATTTTACTTTCTTCCACATTTGTCTTTGTCAGTAATTTTAAACTCCACATGAGAAGTTGTATTCTGGTTTGACACATTTTAATTTATGTCTCATCTCTGTTTAATCTGGGTGTATTTACAGCCTCGGTGGTGGGACCTTCCTGGGCCTGTGTTGCCTGCTGACTGGCTGCTCTACTTTCGAGGAAGCCCTAGAAATGGCTTCTCAGGGGGAGAGCACCCGCGTGGACAAGCTGGTTCGGGACATTTATGGAGGAGACTATGAGAGGTTTGGACTGCCAGGCTGGACTGTAGCCTCAAGGTGCGGTTTACAGCAGCTATTTCTTTCTCTTCATACTGTAGGTCACAAGCCTGTTTGTGGTGGATTCCAGCATAAACAAAATCACAGCCTTAATGAAGCTGGGATCCAGGACAGTCCTAATTTTCTCCCTTTCCCAGGGTGAAAACAAGACGCTTTTTTTCCCCTTAGCACTGCTGAATTTTCACAGACTTCTGACGTACTTGTTCATCTAAAATGCCTCTTGTTTTGGTTTTATAGTTTTGGCAACATGATGTCTAAAGAGAAGAGGGAGTCTGGTGTCCAAAGAGGACCTGGCCAGGGCAACGCTGGTCACTATCACCAATAACATTGGCTCCATCACCAGGATGTGTGCTCTCAATGAGGTTAGTAAAATTCACAGTGTTCAAATGACAATTTAAAAGTGGAGGAAACACTGCAGATAATGATGTGACCGCATTAAAACAGTCATCGCAGTCTTGAGCTGAATCCCAGACACTTGAACTGCCTCCAGGAGCAAAATACTTTTGGCGATAGAGGCAGCAAAGATGGAATACCTTAGTGTTTGTATCAAAGTTATAATTTTGGTATCAGGTTGCTGTTACAAAAGGATTCTAAAAGACTGGATTAACCAAACTGTGTAGAAAATACTTTCCCGTACAGCGTCCCCGCTGTCTGTTTCCTCTTTGCGTTCAGCCTCTTTACGGTGCTGCCTTGTGGCGTCTTGATCAAGCAGCATTGTACAGGGCTATGAAGGCGTAGAGGAGGTAAGCTGCGCTACAGACAAGTCATTCACAGCCCAAAGCTGGAGGAGGTCAACTCAGACACCAGTTAAAGACACAGGGAAAAAATCTAGCAATAAATATGTATTTTTAAATTAGCTTAATAACAAATAAACTGAATAAATATTTATTTATAGGGTAAATGTTGGTCAAAAATTCTTCAAAAAGAAATGAAAGGTGCAGTTAGATCATTAACTCTGTGTCAGTATCATTTATTAGTTATCTGTTTTATAGAGACCATAAACCAATATTACACCTTCAAGATGTTTCTATGTAGTATGAAATTGTACCTGGACAATAACACTGTCGTGTTCTTCATTGTTATATTTGGGTAAAACAGCAATGTGTTTAATTGTTGTTGTGTAACTGCCTTAGCAGATTTCACAGTTTGTCACACTGATAATATTTTTCAGTTGTGTTATGACTGTTTTGAGATAATAAACTTGTCTTAACTTATCACCTTAATTATTTTCTGTCTGTTCTCTTTCTTTACTAAGAACATTGAGAGAGTGGTATTTGTTGGGAACTTCCTAAGAGTGAACACTCTCTCCATGAAGCTATTGGCCTATGCCATGGACTACTGGTCCAAAGGCCAGCTCAAAGCACTCTTCTTACGACATGAGGTATGTAACTCCACCACCTGTTCCTCTCAGACACCAGAAGTAGTTGTTATGTGCTGCAATGATCTCTAAATACTTTCTTGTGCTGCTTTTGTTGTTGTTTTTCTTAGGGTTACTTCGGAGCAGTTGGAGCCCTGTTAGAGCTTCTGCATCCGTCCTAATCCGTCCAAACTACATCCAAAGAAGTCAATCTGCTGCAAAGACCATTAGCACTTTAGACTGTTCAGAATCAGTTGCATGATGGGATGTTACGCCAGCCACTGGCCAGTTACTGGTAAATCTTGGTTGTGGCAGACTAAACTGTCAACATTCAGACATCCTATTATGTTTGAGCTTGTTTGTAAACTGGTGAAAGTGACTTCTAAGTTTTGACACACATCTGCTGTCGTGGTCAGTGGATGGAAGTCCAGTTTTCCTTGCCCTGACCAAGGTTGTGTTAGGCAGCAAAATGAGCCAGGTTTGGTCTAAAACATCTCAAGGAAATTCACCACGGTTGCCTGAAATAATACTTGTCATCACGTAATGTTGTCTTGTGGACTGCAGTTACCCCTCAGTGGGTTTCAGGTCCTGGTCCAAATATTTACAAGTACTCTATAGAGTTTATTTTACCTTACTTATGTACCAGATGGATGGGATTTTGATTGCTGTAATTAGGATGTAAAGACAACCAAAGACTTCACACTAGAAAAGTATGGACGTGAGGTTGTGACACAAACCATAAACAAGTAATTATTTTCATTATTCTATAAAATGTCAAAGAACTGCAAAAAACTGCCCAACACAAGTTTCCAGAGCCAAAGATTACTTTTCTTAAAATGCTTGTTCAGTCTCTAAACCCAAATATACTGAGTTTACTATCATAAGACAAAAATAAGAGAAAGACATTTTGACTTCTTTCTTCAAAATTAAAATTAAGAAATCATCACGTTGCTGATTCATTTTCTGTCGACTTATTGTTACATCATTTTGCACTGTAATGTGATCGACATCATGTCACTGTCCTGATGACACTCCCATCCACCTGGTACTCTCGTTAAGTTAAAACACTGCAGACCTTTCACGACCACTTATTGTTAGTGTTTTATTATCTGTGAGCATTTAGTCATCGTCACTAATTGGATTTGAAACGATTCACTTAAGTTTCAGTCTCTTTTAACTGACACCATAATCAGTATAAATGCACGAGAGGTCACTGTTGTATCAGGCTTATTCTTTAATGGAGACAGTAACTGTTACAGTTTGAGAATTTATATAATGTGCAGTTTTGCCTCTATAAATGATAAATATTGTTACATTTCCCAGTTATGATCTCAGTGCTTGTTATGTTTATGAACCCAGTTGTTTTTTGTTGTTGTTTTTCCTTTACAACAGTGCTGGTATCAGGAAATCTGGACAGTCTTTGACCAGGTTAGTTAGACTGTACTGATGAGTGATAAATTCTAGTCCATTTCTGACTCTAAAAATCTGCCCTGCTGATGTGCCATTGAGCCACTGCAGCTGTCTACTTGTAGAGAGAAATCAGAGCAAGTGCAGAGATAGATATTGATAAATGTGCATGGCAAATGGAGGTAAACACTGGGGCATTATATCCTTGAAGCTCTTTTAATGCAGAAACGTGATGCATCCCTCCAATGGAGATTTTAAAACTCTATGACTCCAGATCAGTTCTGTCTGTGTTTAGTGTGCGCAGTCTGTACTTAAATATCTGTGTTTTGAATTTAATGTAGATCTTGGTCAATCAGTCTTCCCAAGGCTTTTGTTTTTAAGAGGCACAGAACAAGGTTGAACTTGAAGACAATTTAACCTTGTGTCTTTTAAGTGTTATCTGTCCCATCATTTCAGTTAAAGCTTATCCGTCCCATTTTAATGTCACCTGTTTGTTCAGTCATTAGTCCATTAATGGATTACACAGGGACCATAATGAAACTACCTAACGAAGGTATTTGATTCACTAAATAGTTGGAATTTGAGTGGACTCAGTTTTTCAGCTGTCAGTCTCTAGAGGTAATGTATCTGCAAGCTGTATATACAGGAAGCTGATTTTAAATTAAGTGCCTGTCATGTTTTTGTATCAGATACAATAATGTGTTCAGCAATGTGATTTAAAACAATACAAACTGATTTGTAATTCTCAAGATTTCCCTTTACTGTTTGCTTGTACATTGCAAAGAAAACTTTGTAAATTTTTTTGTAACAGACTAATTTCAAGTTTCTTATTGAAGGTTCCCTATTAAATATAAACTTTTCATATCTTTGTGACTACTCATGGCATTTAAACATAAGTAAAAGTACATAGTGCTTAAATATGAGAGATGAGCATATGCTACTATATCTTAAAAAAATAGATTATTAGTACTCCTGCATTAATGTAAAGCACCATCTTACTGTTTGGTTAAGGTTGAGCTAGGTTGGGCTTTTATTTAATGCTGATACTGATTGTTTTCAATATGGACTCATCTAAAGACTGTTTTCTCAGGTAATCGAGTGAGAGCATGTTTTGTTTGTACAGCTTTTTAAGAAAATTACGAGTGCCCATCCCAATTACCCACAGCCCAAAATTACACCTATACTTGTTTTACCAAATTATTGGACACATTAAAATAATAATAATAATAATAATCAAATACTTACAATGAAAAATAAATCCACCTATTTGAGAGGGTGGAACCATGAAGGGTTTGACATTTTCATATAACAATTTTCTTAAATGATTATCAAAATAGTTATCTCAATTCAGTCAACTACTCAAGCAGTTCACTAGTTGTTCCAGCTCTACTACTGTAGGATATTTTAATCTAGAACAAAGGTGTTATTATATAGTTTTATAAAATGTTTAATTTGTAAAATGTATTAATTAATTTGTTAATGAGTAAAGAGCACAATATTCCCCTCTTAAATGGAGTAGAAGCATAGTAAATATACTTACAGGTACATTCCACCACTGATAATATTGATTGATACCACCAGTTTAAATAACTGTATGGTAAATATCTGCAGCTGGCTAAAGTTAGCTTAGCATTAACAGAAATCAATTGTCTGAGACTGGTTGCCAGGCAACCAGCGAACCGCCAAACCATAGTCCCAACAAAACCTGTTGTTTTTACGCTTTTTTTCTTTCCTTTTCTTTCTTTTTTAACGAAGTAAAAAGGAGTTCATTGGTGAGGTTTAGCGATGCTGGAAGGCGGTTTTTGTTTTGTAACTTCTGGACTGGGGCAGACTAGCTCCCATTTTTTAAAAAGTTTTTATGCAAAGTTAACGGTAAGCTAATAGTTAGGTAGTTTTTAACCACTCCAGAGAGTGGTATTAATTTCATGTAATTAACTCTCAGCAACAACGTGAATAATGTTGAACTATTCCTTTGTGTTAAAGGTTAACTGAAAAGGCAAAGTGTAGCTTTTTATTCAATATTCTGCCATTTTTCCACCTATTTTATTGATGTAGTGGCAGCACATAAAGTCACCATAACGCCCTATTAAGCAGCTCACTTCAACTGCAGACCAAGGTAAGAATGTTTAATTTATTTTAAATTCAAGATGTTATCATTAGAAATCTTTTTACAGCTCTTCACTTAGTATTTTCCAGTGCTGTAGTTTTAAACCTCGCCTTGATGAGTGTTACCAAAAATTGTCAAATATTAGATACAGAGAAGTTTGGTAACAGTTGTAGATATAAGTAGAAGTATGTGATACAGTATTAGATAATTAGTTGCAGTGGCGAGACAGCTGAAATTTCCACAGGTCAGGTCACAGAATCTGATGGGTCACAGAATTTGTTATAACACCTCCGGTTGTAAATCTTTTGCGGACACGTTGAGCGCTCCGACAGGCACGTAGGCGGCGTCTGAGATACGTGAGATTCACGTTTTTTGGCCCTTATGCAAGAACGGACAGCCTCTTACAAAATCATCCGTGAAAGAGTTAGTGTCTTTCCAGGGAATAAATCCAGCCCACTTCAGCCCCGGCAGCCTCCTCCTCCTCTTCCTCCCCTTCCTCCCTCTCCTCCTTTAGTGAGGGCTGTACAGCTGGCAATTTACAGACAATAACGCTGAAAGGAGTAATTGGCTGCTAGGTGGACCACTGCTCCGCAAACTGGACCCGCGTTTGATCGAGGAGATGCAGTAGCAGAAGTACTGGGATATTTATTCATCTTTTGTCTTTGGGGTTTCAGTTTGTGAACGTCCGGATCACCAAACTCCAAGACTCAGCTCCCCACTCTCCACTGGAACCGTTATAACCTCCTCATTCTGGCAACATAAGGTAAAGCAGATTATTTGTTATTAATTTGAGTGACTTTCTTACAAAGTGATTTGGCTGTAATTCAACATCAAATATCCTTACTCCGTTAGAAGAAAGTAACAAGCTACATTCAATACTCTAATCATACCCTAGTTACTAAAAACAGGTATCATTAGTACTGGTATGACAACTTTATAAGGCAGCATTGTGCTATAAAGTCAAGCTGTATTTGTGTATGCTGATAATATTCAGACTGTTTCTCTGACCAGTTTTAGGATGCACAAGATTAAAAAATGTGAGGAATGTTGCAACAGGAGAGCCAACTAAGAGTCTGAGATGTTGGTTTGGTGGTGTGCTGATCTGGTTTTAGATTAGCGGAACCACCTACTGAGACTTATTTAACTGATCTATACTACTGATTTATGAATCAGTAAGGTATTAATAGGAGCAATGCATGGGTTGCCAGCTTGTGAAAATTCCTTTTATGGTGCTTAGGGCTACAACTAACTGTTATTTTCATTATCAATCCATCAATAATTAAAATTTATTGTTTATCTACTTATTTGCATAAAATGTCAAAAAAAAAAGAAAAACAAAAACATGACAATTGCAGCTTCCTAGAGTCAATGAGATATTTAGTTTACAGTTTAACTAACAAAAGGAGCAATGATTGAAACAACTGTCAAAAAAGTTGTCTGATTATTTCTCTGTTGATCCACTCATTGATTTATGGACTAAGGGTTTAAACGCCAATGTTGTTTATTCTTTTCTCTTTTGTAGTAATGCAGTAAATCTTCATGGAGTAATTAGTTTAGAATAAGCCATCAAACCTGCAGTTATAGATGTTAAGAAATGCATTTCGGTTCAGATGCTGTGCAGCTGTTTTCCGGTAGATAAGCGGTCATTGGTAGGTGTTTTCTTGATGACTGGATAAACACTGGCCAGAGGGACAACATGGCTACCTAAAAGTTGTTCTTATTAATAGCTTATTATGTTGTGCTGTTAAATTTCTGACTCAGATGAAATGTGTGTTTTGGTTTGAGATGTGCATCCAGACCCTTTTTTTACAGAACAGTTCAATGTACCACAAAGCCAACAAACCCAAACTGTACTTTCTTAATATTGATTCGACCACTGTGTGTTTTCATCTTGAGCAATGTCAGTTTTCTCCCTTCCTGATCTTACTGAAGTATAATCTCTGAATGCTGATGTACCCCTCAGCGTTCACTTTTAATCCTGTTTCGTCCATCATCCATCCATCTCCCTCTGATGTGGCTCATGCTCATGTCTAATGGTTTCAGTATAAAGTTTCACAAAGTTCCTGTGAGGTCAACAACATGCTGCAACAAGGAGGGAAAATCTTTTCTGTAGCCTAGGGAGCTTTCACTACCAGTTTATTTCAGTCTACAAAACCACAAGGTACAGACAGACTTCTGGTAGTCATTAGCAAACACACTGAGTGTGTGTTTGTGTGTTTTGGTGGGAATGTGTACATGTAGTGTCTTAGGAAGAGACTTTGTGATGAACGAAGCGTTTGAACTGATTTGTGTGTTGAAGCAAAGAGTCACGTTGATCCAGGGGAATTGCTGCCTGGTTGATTTGAGCTTTTCACAAGACCTGATCCATGAGCACATTGGTATGGAGAGACCTTACTTCAGTGAGGGGTGAGAGAGCAAGAGAAACAGTTCAGTGTATGACAGAGAGAGAGAGAGGGAGCAGGTTGGTTTGAATTAGGGTTAGACTGTACACAAGTGTTGGCCTTGAAAATCTGTATCTGGAATCAGATACTGGTGAGACTGATGACTAACAGGAATCACCAGTTAGTAAATAAAGATATAATCTCTTACATCTTAAGCATAAGATATTTAATTTAATTAATTAATTATCCCTCACTCATTGTTTCTGTAATTTGATATTTCACTATCATCACCATATCATAATTTTGGTTCATACTAAACCAATTTATTTGCTGAGATCTGGAAACATTGTGTTGCAGTCCACTGTCCAATGGGGCTTTCTAGAGAAGCTAAACCTGAAAAAAATACATTGACAAAATATTCAACTTTGTGTGCCTCCCAGTAAAGAAGCAGCCAATTATATTTCCAAAAATGTGAGCTCTACTGTAAATTTTGTAGTAAAGGAAAAAGGTAATCTTTAAGGTTTAAGAAATAAAATATTAAGCACAAATATGTGGCCCTATGTGGCTTTAGTCTTTAAAAACCGCAGCTGACTAAAGCTCAGTGTGAACGTGTGGGGCCTTCCATACACTGTGAAATCGGACTCAGACGACACAGTCAGTCTCAGACATGTTTTGGAAAGGGTACCTTAAGTTTGTGGTTTCTGTACAAACACATCACACTACTGTATTTGTGTCTCTGGGGGGACAACCCCCCGCTCGCTTAAAGCTAAGCAGGAGTGTAGCTGTCAAGTTATCAATAGCAGGCCTATGTAAGCATTCAGTACCTACCAGAGCTGTACAGGAATGTTTAAGAGAGCAGAGTTCACATTTTGTAGGGAAAAGGTGGCTTCTTGTATAAAAAAATATGAAAAAAATATGAGCAAAATGTGCTGCCTGCTCAGTAAAAGTGAACATTAGCACCCAGACACTGAAAACCACAGGACAGAAAGCTGCAAAAATGGGACAAACATACTGTAAAGTGCAGCTGTTAATGTGTGATCAGCCTGATCGCATGGTCATTGAGGCCTACACATTTTTAGATGTTCCCTGTTATTCTTCCCCCACATCAGAGTCAAGTAAACACTGACCAGATGGTTTGAATCAAACTGCTGGAGCAACTCTACACTCTTACAGCAATCCTCCTTCCATATGCTTAGCATATTTTCAGTGCCTCTGTGTGTGAACCTTCTCAGTTGTAGTTACAACTACTTCTGAATTTACATTAGGTTGAAATATAGGAATCTTTTGTGTGTTGTGCATGTGGTGCTTCAAACACTGCATACTGCTGTGGCTTGTGAGAATCTACTTCAATAGGTTTCTTTTGGTGACTCTTTCCAAATCTTAAAACATACTTTTCTAGTCACAAAAACAGAGGTGTCGTCTTATTAAAATAAACAGCAGGTTTGTTTCTGTTCTGGGTAATTAGAAAAGCTCATTTCAAGTGATGGACAAACATCTGTGCTGTTCACTCAGTATTTTTTTGTGTATTATTGCTCACCTCCTATTGAAAACCCAGAAACAAACTTCTCATTTAAAGAAGTGTCCATAGACTTGTCTGATATTGTCTTTACCTTTTCTCCATGTGCAGCTGAAGTAATGGAGAAGTCAAGACGTGGGCAACGTTTAGCATTCAGCCTCCTGTTTGGGTTGTGGTTACCTTGCTGTTTAACCCAGACCACACCATCAACTGCAGCCACAATGACACCTACACCATCCCCATCCCCGTCTTCCCAGTCCCAGACAGAACGGCTAAAGGTCAGACTGGCCGGATACCCTCGAAAACACAACGAGGGTCGGATAGAGCTTTTCTACAAGGGAGAGTGGGGAACCATCTGCGATGATGACTTCTCGATATCTAACGCCAATGTGCTCTGCCGCCAACTGGGCTTCGTGTCAGCCACAGGATGGACACACAGTGCCAAATACGGCAAAGGTCAAGGTAAGAGTCTACACAGCTTTCTGGTTTTATACACTGTGTGCTCGGCTACATAAGTATATATGATTCAAATTCAAGTTCAAATTCATGTACATCAGAGGTATTCAGATATTCTGAACAATCACTGAAACTGTGATATACCTGCAAAACTAAGCGCTGATTAGCAGAAGCTTTTATGCTAAAACACTAAACTGAGACCTGTTAAAGGTCTGCATGTTAGCAAGTTGATGTAAACATTTAGCACCCCCTCACAGAGCTGTTAAAGTGGCTGTAAGCTCTTAGTCTTGTTAAAATTTATATCAGGAATGTTCTTACAGAAATGAATGACGTTTCACAATATTTCACAGATGAAGAAACCATCATGTTTAATCGGGATAACTTTCAACCTCGCTTTTAGGATTTAGCTGAGTTCCTTATTCAGTTGTTTTTTCAAGACTAAATGCAACTGTGGATGAGCTTCTTTTGGTTCCCTGTATAACAAGCGACCAAGTGTCCTCTCCAGGCCTGGACTGATTACTTTTCCACAGGCCTGGGGGTGTGCTGAAGCCACACTGACAGTTTGCTGCCTGTATAGGGAAAATCTGGCTGGACAATGTGCTGTGTAACGGAGGTGAGAAGAGCATTGAATTCTGCAAGTCTCGCGGCTGGGGCAACAGTGACTGCACTCACGATGAAGATGCTGGAGTTGTGTGCAAAGACGAGAGGATTCCTGGCTTTGTGGACTCAAATGTTATTGATGTAAGTAGCCAAATAGTTTTAAAGACATTTTGTAATTTATGTTGTGGTAAAAGTGATTTGAATTTTAAAAGTGAGTTCATTAAGACGCAGTTAAAAGGCCATAAACTTTTGTGTTAACAGGCCTACTGCTCCACAGCCTATAGGCTCTATATGGTTTAACCCACATGGAAAACATTTACTGCGTCAATGCAACTCCACCTGTAGCTGCCACACACATGGTGCTGATTAGCTCTACGTATACCATGTGTCTGAACCTGTTGAAAGCAGTTGCCTCTCCAAGTGTATTGTCCTGAGGTGATGTATAGAGTGGAGAGTTTTCTCAGTAAACCTGATAGCTCTTCCATAACAGAGAGCAGCATCAGATTCTTTGACTGATGATTTGGTGCTCTCTGGACAGAAGCAGGTTTATGACCTGAGGGTCACATGTTCAGAGCCACCAGGGAAATTTTACACAAGGAATCTGGATGATTTAGATGCTACAGTTAATTATGGTGTGGTAGTACAGTCAAATGACAGTGCACCCAAAATTACAAACAAAGTTGTGCTATCTTTTAGCACACAGTACCACACTGCTACTGTTGTATAATTTATGAACGGACATTGCTGTTTAGCTTTTTAATGTAATTTTCATAGCATTGTTTACTAAATGCCATTAAAAGTCATCAATAGCTCAAAACTTTAAACTCCAAAACTTACAAAAACAAAATCTACATAAGATATCAGAGAACTAATATTCATTACATTTAATTGCATTGTGGTGTATGATAAGAGATAAGAAACTTGTGCTGTGATCAGACGACTATACACGATATCAGCCCAACAGTAACCTAACACAATAGACTTAACGTGTTGGGAACCAAAGTGAACGCTGTGCACAACAGTTGCTTGTTTTATCCTATGAAGTGAGTCTTAGTAGAAGACAATAGATGCATCATCTGGGATGCCTCATCGTATCCCAGCAAAAAGACTAGCATGTAGAATTTTTTTTGCCTTCTTTCACCTAGTTCGATGCTTCTAAGCCATGATGTGTAAGCAGGGCGAAGTAAAATAGGAGTAATTTTAAGGCAGAACAGTGAAATGAATTCCTGGCATCTAAGTTCCAGTCACATCTCTAGGCCATTCAAAGTATGACTGGTTGGGATCCAGCACATAGTCTGCCATGTTCCTCTACCAAGTCATGGCAAAAATTATAACCGTAGGATTTCCTAATCTGAAACTGTAAACTGATCTGAAAAGGCAAAAATATTGTTATTTTGTTTCTGATCTCATTTTGTTCAAGTATCGTAAAATTATTTTTGTGCTGCTGTCATTTTATTTTACTTAACTATAAATGATAATGCATAAACTTGGTGAGAATGTGATGTGTGATGGAGCTTATTAGTTCACAAGTTCACTGTCTGGATTCATTGGTTGATTCATCAATAGGATGATCTGATTACAGCCAGAAATCTTCAGTTTTGTCTTAATGATGAATACTAAGCAGTGTTGTAAGTTTCTCTTCATAAAAGCTTTAATCATAATATTATGTCATATTATGTGCCATCGGAGGTTCTTGGAGGAGATACCTCCAACAATTCAAGGAGAATCATTCAGACAGTGTTTGTATTCATGTACTCAAAGTGGGAAGGATGGCTGACTGAATGTGAAGCAGAGTGTTTCTAAAAATGATCAGACGTGCTCAGGGAACCCTCTCTGAATAAATAAAGATTTAAAACTGAGGGAAAAGAAAACACAGTTGGGTGAGATGCTGGCTGAGCCGTTTCCAGCTGGTCATTATTTTCCATTTGTCCCCCTTTGATGTCAGTTTGTATAACTGACTGGTCCGAGGTGCACAAGGTTAGACTGGGGACCCGTCTCCACAGACCACTGGAAACAGCCTGAATGAATGAACGACTGGATGAGGTGTCCCTGTTACATAGAAGGATTTTATGAAAAAAAAGTTTCATAAGAGTAAGGGGGCGGACTTTCAGATACATAACTACTCTCCCTCTTTCTGCCCGCCCTCTCAGTCAGATGTGGCGTCCAGACTTCAATCTGTGATCGCAGCCTGTGTCTTTCCCCCAAATAAACCACAACGGAAGTGAGTCATAGTAAAGCTGGCAATCAGATATAGTCACGTTTACCACTTATGAGCTGTTAGTTAGGGAATTAAACCTACAATTACTCTATGTAATGGCTATGACGCACTGTGTAGTCTGTTCCTCTCATTTAAAAGTCTGCGATGTGCATGTGCGAGTGTACTGTATGTCTGTATGCATAGATTTGTCAGTATGAATATAAAGAAAACAACTTACTTGGAACACTAAAGCAAACATGTCTGTCTGCACAAGTAAATTATATAAAGAAGTGGTTTAAATCATGATAAATGAGAAATCTGTGAGATATGAACCAATAAAGATTAATAATTAATAAGAATCAGAAGAATTAGGAATTTACCTTCTCTACATCTCTGAGACTTGCTTTGTTATTCAAGATCATGTTGTGTAAATAGTATAAACTCAAAACAACCACTACACACATTTATTTACTGATAACCACAGATGAATTCATTCATAAACAGGTATAAATGTTATATTTCTCTCTCCCAAACAGGCCCACGTGGACGAGAACAAAGTAGAGGAGGTGCGACTCCGGCCCGTGGTCGCCATGGCCAAAAAGAGGCTGCCCATCACAGAGGGTGTAGTGGAGGTGAAATATAAAGATGGCTGGGCGCAGATCTGCGACGTGGGATGGACGATCAAAAACACCCGTGTGATCTGCGGCATGCTGGGATTCCCACACGAGAGGAAAGTCAACAAGAACTTCTACAAGTAAGTGCATAATCACTCGACTGCAACCACTGAAAGCTTGATTGTGGTGTGGGTTCATGAGGTCAAAGCTGCAACTGATTACTTACGACACCTGGGGTGGAAACCACTGCACCTGTAGTTAAAGGAGGAGTTCTGACAAGTTAGATGAGATCAATACCACTCTCACAGCTAAGTTAAGCTAAGCTAAGCTAACCAGCTGCTGGGTGCAGCTTCATATTTACTGCACAGACATGAGAGTGGTATCGATGTAAACCTAAACTTAAAGATCCTTCTTTTTTAACATTTGCAGGTTTTAGAATTGAAGAAATTGTTTTTTCCCCAGTACCAACAATGGGACCACTTAGCAAAGTGACTGTAATTTTGACGGGTTGTTTGCCACAGCCTGTTTGACATTCCCGTGGTTTTAGTCTGTAAAGCAAAGTGGCAACACTTTGACCAAACCACAAGCAGGAACTTAGTCTTTGTTTGGTAACGAGTGGACATTATAGGAGCTGCTGTTTACAGTGGATATGATAGTGACTGACTGTGTAGACTTTCTCTGCTGTGACTCTGGCAGACAGAGCTGTTTGGATGAACCCCTGATTGTCCTGTTCTGCGCATTATTTCTTCCTTCCGAGGACGCCTTTGTTTTTCCTTTGGATCGACACAAAAGCCATGTTTTTTGTTTGTGTTCCGGTCGGGTCACATATTTCATGTTCCCAACTTCTGTTCATTACTCTGCAGAGGAAGTTGAAGGGAGATTATTAACTGCCTGCAGAGATGGAAAAGTACAAACCAGTGTGAGTTTTGTCCAGTGTGCATTCACCTCTGCAGGGCTCAGTTTGTCACAGCATGATAGGTCAGAAAAATGAGATATCTGCTTTTTCTCAATTTTTAAGTATGAAAAACAGGTACAGTTAATTGGCAATAAATTTTGAATATTAGAAAATGCCCATCATGATTAACTCAAGCCCAAGGTAAAAATCTGTGTTTTGACCACCAGTTGAAAACTCAAAGATATTAAGCAAAGAGAAAGCAGCAAGTCCTCATACCTGAGAAGCTACAGGAAATGTTCCACATTAATCAGTTATCAAAGCGGTTATCAATATTGTTTCACACCAAAGTGAAAACAATTCTTGCCTTAAAATGTGAGGACAATGATTCCTTATTGGACTCTCTGACCTCCAGTTTCTTTTCCCAATTTGTCCTTCCAGTATGACTGCACACATTCCTGGCTGTTCTCCAGTCGAAGGCGTTTTATTCATCCCCTGCAGATGGTTCACAGTAGTACGAGGGGAAACGTGTGTTTTCTCTCAGGCGTGTGTGAAGGCTGCAGCTCTTGGGAATAATGCAGGGTCAGGAGAGGGGGAGTTGGTCGGTCACATAATAGGCTACAACGACTGGAGAGAAGCCAGTATGCAACAACAGTCAAACTGTTCTGTGTCAATCCCTCTGTCCCTCTTGAGTCTTTTCAGTTATATTGTATGAGTGAAGGAGGGGCTGAAGATGATGAAGTGTCTCTTGAGAACTCCAGTACAGGTTTCATTTGCTTGAAACAGAGTCAAAAAGGTGTTCTGAAGGCAGATATGTATGGATAGGCGCATACAGAAACTTTATTTGTCAGTTGCTGGTTTTGTGATAGTAGTGATTATCCTCAAATTTAGCCATTTTCCATTTTTTGCCCAAATCTATGTCTGCCTGTCTGTGGGTTAACTTAGTTCAAGTTAATATTTTGGGTGTACTCTACATCTAGTCTTTCCCTGTTATCACTAAATGGGGACTTTTAAAGTTAAAAAAAACCTTAGGTGTAAAAGGTGTAATTGGCTAGTCTGTCACCATCACTACCTTCACCATCTTAATGACTGGACTTCCATTGTATTAATTTACTGTATTAATGAGGTGTTTTATGGTTGCTGCTGTAGTCAAATGGCCTCCACAGTGCTGAACTCTGAATAGTTGGAATAGCTCTGTAATTGTGATCATACAGTGGTGACATTAAGTCTGTGACATAATATACTGGAAACCTGTGGAATGTCAAAAATGTTATTCACCACTGACCCTCCACTTCTTCACCTTAAAGAAATGTGTGTGTGTGTGTATGTGTGTGCAGGCCAGAAACACAGAGGGTGTGTGTGTGTGTGTGTGAGTGTGTGCAGGCAGTTAAAGAGTGTGTTTGCATGTAGTCTCTCTCCTGTATGTGATGGAATTTGGCTGTCTCACTGTTGCAGACGTCTGAAAAAGCGAGCAGCTGAGAAGGTCTCCAGGCCAAAGGTTAATGTTTCAGCCAGTGGAAGGTACACAGTCACGGGACAACCCACCGTCCACCTGCACTCCATTCACTGTAGCTTTGACAGTGGGTTTCCTGTCGGGAGTAGACAATAACCATTTAGCTCCTGTTTCTAGATAGCTGACCCCTTCCCTTCTCTCTAATATCATATTATTATGATGTGCAGCATGTGAATGGGTTGTGTATTTAAATTTTATCCTGCTGTAACTGAAGGTTGTCTTGTGTTGAGGGTTGGTTTTCTGTTTATTCCTGTTTCTTTCTTTCACATTTCCACTGAAAATGCACAGATTGACACCTGATCATGGGCTTTATTTCTTAAAATTTCTTAAAATCTACTGCACAAACCAAGTACAGTAGGATGTTAGTTCCTTTTTGGCAACTCTCACTCTCTTTCCTCTCAAAACAAACAAACTTAACAAGGTGTTTGTTATCAGTTAGTGTTTTTTGAAGCCCTTTTTGACGGAACAGATGTTTTCAATCTGTGCTGTGTCAGTGACCTGAGGCTTAATTTTTCCATGGATTAGTCCTAATGCAACAGCTGAAAATCCCATTCCTCATCATGGCATGCTTTTTGGAGGTGGCCAGTAACTTTTCTTCCTGGGTTCTTCAGCTAAAACAGTTATAGGCCTCAGTCTCAGGCCAGCAGCTCAGTGTGGCAGACAGGTGGAGTTTGCCACGTTGGACTGTAAAAGTCCATTACGCATTTCCTTTTTTTTTTTTTTAATACCTTTTTATACCTTGGATCCATACTGACACACTACTATATTAAAACAACATAATCAAAATTTACAAATTCTAATTGACTCAGGTATGGAGCAGAGTAACAAAATATCCTAGGTTTTGTTACAGGATGAGAAACTACAATTCTAACTTTGGCCTTGAACTAACAAAGTTGAAGAACCCACCAACACTGACTGTACAGTGTACCATCATGCTTTAATTATTACACCTATTTATAAAGTTTATTTACATCCCATCCAAACAAAAAGCAGTGCCATACATTAAACAAAATCAATGTGGTAACTTGAGGATCACATGGGAACATCAGACAAATAACATCAATAACATTCTACTAATAAACATGTTAATGATCATTCTTTACATGTCATAAATGTCATGCATATGTATGGCCAAACGTATATGGACACACCAATTTGTTCCACTTCTAGTTCATCCCAAAGGTTGAAGATGAGGCCAGACAAGTTCTTCCACACCAAATTTGGAGAACAATTTCCTTATGAACTTGACTTTGTGCACGCAGGAAACAGCTCAGACCAAAAGTTGGCTAAAATATATGGAAAAGTGTGTGTCCACGTACTTTTGGCAGAATGTTGCAGTGATGTAATTCTTTGTCACGTTTGTGTTTTTTTCCTGCATTTAAGAAGGATGTGTCATTTTCAACAAATCTGTGTCTTGTGCGACTTGAGTATGATATACACAAGAGCATGTTTTGAAGGAGACACATCCTTCCAAACAGTGTAACTACAGTTTTTAACATAATTGTGCATCATGTAACCTTTGTCACTCTAATTGTTCACATTGTCACCTCATTTTTTTTCTCCTAACTGTGTAGTCTAACCCCGTGTTTACCTTGCAGGCAGACATCCAAAGCTAAAGCTAACTCTAAGTCTAAACAGAGCAGCCCTGGCAAAAGGTAATCTGAGGATAAACAATTCAGTGGGTAAACTGAAGCTGTCTGAAAAGACCCACACACATGCTGCTTCCACAAACCTCACAAACAACTGACATTTAAACTGATAAGGAAGTCAGGATTAGTTAAAAATGTTGGATGTTCCCAAGAATACAAAAAGCTAATTATTCAAGCATCTGCCCTGCACATGTGGCTGGTTGAGAGGAATATCTATGATTTTCAGATTTACTTTTGGTCTCCAGGATAGAACCCAGGCAGCTGTGGGTGTGTGTGTGTTTAACACTGAATTTCTGATGCAAGCCATTCTGTTCAGTTTTTTCTTTGTGCAGTAGATCAGAAGGATTGTGTAGCTTTGTTTTCATTAATGAAATTATTCATTTGTGTGGTCATTCATTTAAAAATATTTGAATGTGTTACTTGTAAACACTTTATAAGGTCTTAAATTTTCACTGTGCTGTAAACACAACCAAGACATTCACTCACTCAGTATTTAAGTTATCACAGTCCTAGTCCTTGACCCTGTCTCTGGTCTGTCCAGGTTGTATTTGGAGCGTCAGAAGAACCACTTCCTCATCCACTCTGTGGCGTGTACGGGCACAGAGGTCCACCTGGCAGCCTGCCCCCTGGAGTTCAGCAAGCCAAACACCACATCGTCCTGCGCGGGCGGCATGGCAGCTGTCGTCAGCTGCATGCCAGGGCCACTGTTCACGCAAAACAGTGGCTTGAAAAAGAAACTTAAAACCTCGGTAAAGTAGTTTTTAACTTGCTTCAAAAGAGTTAGTGCTGTGAGGTTAAAGATGAACCTTAGGGCAACAAACAAAAGTCAGTACTCTAGCTAGCTGTTATACTTGGTAGATATCACATATCTGCTAGATTATGTAGATTAAAATACCTTTATGTGTCTGTTTGTTGTCTAGAGCAACGTGAGGCTGAAGGGAGGTGCCAGGGTGGGCGAGGGCCGGGTGGAGGTGCTGAAAAACAATGAGTGGGGAACAGTGTGCGACGATCGCTGGAACCTGCAGTCAGCCAGCGTCGTCTGCAGGGAGCTTGGCTTTGGTAGCGCCAAGGAAGCTCTCACCGGAGCCCGTATGGGACAAGGTCAGAAATAAAACCCTGTGACTGAAAAGAAAATGTACAGTGACAAAAATGTTTTGGTTTATGCCAACCCAAACAGAAATTAGATTCATGATCAAAAGGATAAATGAACTATTACGTAACTAGAGGTTGTTACTTAATACAAGCCAGTCCGTATAAGTAAAAGCTCATTGGGATTTATTCAGCATAAGTTGCCCAGGCTTTATGTGACAATTTTCATCTATGAAGTCAACAACAAGTCAGCGGGCAAACACTGATTCAGCATTTTCATTGGTTGGCTGTCTTGTTGATCAAAACATTTAGTGCAATGAGCATTTTAATTTGAGGTTAATCTTTATTTAGCTGTATAACTTAACAGGAAAGTTCAATGAAAAAGTGAAAAGGAAGTAGTCAAAAAACATTCAGTCCAAGTGTGATTTGGCCAGTCTTGTGAAATGGCCTTTTTCTGTAGAGGCAGTGCTCCATCCCCTACAAGAATCTAAAGGTTCACCCTCTAATCTTAGCGTCCAATATAGCAAACCTCACAAAATATCGGATCTTTGGCTCAGAGAGGTTTAACTCAGCTTTTATATTTCTGCATCCTCACAAAGCCACAAAATCCTGAAAACTATTTCAGATGGTTGCTGTTTATGAGGTTAGTCTGTCAGTTCTTTGTTTTGACTTAAATCCCTCTAAACTTGTCACCTGAGGCAGGATGTCCTTATAACTGTCTGAAGAGACGACGTCAGTCATCACCTGTCAATCTGCAGCCTGTCTTATCTCTCAGGTCATCTCTTTGGCCCAGAGAGCCGATAATCTGCTCTCAACAAGGCCACATTCCTACACAGATTCCTCATTTAGAGCTTATTTTAATAAGTAAAGGAATGCTCTGCATGAAGAAAGAAAAGACATTTTCTGTAAACACCAAGTCACTGCACTAAGATACAAGTCTTAGTGGATCATTTCCATCTATGACTACATCTTTTTCAGAAATGCAAGACATTGTCTAACTACATTCCTGACATTAATTCTTCCATATAGTTCATATAGTTCCTTTGTCATTAAATTACTCTTTACAGTTAGTATTTCTGATTCCTAAGTGTCTGTCAGGCATTTTTAGAACAGAAAACCGTCTGTTATTCCAGCCAGGCTATGGATCATTTACTGTGAAAATGAGGCAGTCGATTTCACAATTCCAGCTTGTGTTTGAGCTCCCTGGCCTCCATGTGAGTAGTGGTAAATCAGTTTTGAGTCAAAAATCACTATTTCTGATGATTGGAACTGAAAGACAACAACTGTTTTTAACTACTGTTGATGAACTCAGTGTAATTGTTCTTAAAATTCCCACCAGTAATTTACCAGAGAAGGTTCTTAATTTTGAACAAAACTCCTCAGTTCATGTCGTCACTTATCTTTTCTGGACACACACACACACACACACACACACACACACACACACACACACACACTTAACATATTAATTTTCACAGTTGGTTAGAAACTGCTACGAAATTTGTCTGAAAAGCTCATCTGACTCAAAACTGATGAAGGCTGAAAGCAGCTGGGATGGGAACCCTAAAGCTGAATGAAGTTGTGTATATGTGTGTGTGTGTGTGTGTGTGTGTGTGTGTGTGTGGGTGTGTGTGTGTGTGTGTGTGTGTGTGTGTGTGTGTGTGTGTGTGTGTGAGACAAAGTGAGCATGTGTCCTTGTGAATTAATTAACACTTTAGAGAGCCTGCTTTTAAATTTTAGGCAGATGTTTGCAAAGGCTCACTGGTTTTATTTCTATCAAAATACTTTAAATACCACTGAAAACAGGCCACACTTTAAATCCTAAAACTCATCATCACATAACACTTCAGAAAATCTTTTATTCACAGCAATATGTCCTTTAGTTTAAACTTCCTCAGGCTGCAGAGAGAGGAAGCACCAATCCACCTGACACAGGTGTGTTGGATTAGTAATCAGAAAACAAGATACCCTGGACACTTCTTATTGTTTCCTCTATATGAGGACACCACAGAGATTCTCCTGCATTTACTAATTTCTGTTTCAAGTGTAAGACTGTACTTTCATATTTAACAGAATGATATGAGAGTGATTTCAATCCTTTCTTTAAATCTTAGCGAGCGAACAAATGACAAACTGTTCCTTGAACATTCTTCAAGAGTTTGATGACTTACATTTTATTTTTGTGTGTTTTGGATCTTTTATCTTATTGATTTATGTGTATTTTGTAAAATAAGACAATATAGTGATTGTCTAATATGAATAACTGTTGATTACTCATTAGGATCCACACCTGTTCCAGTTGATTTAGTATTTATTAGTGGTGTGCTGTCTTTGCAGCCTGAGGAATGTGCACTAGAAGTAAAATGTTGCTTTGAATAATTATTCTCTGATCCAACAAAGTAAGTAAATATGATAAGAATTTATCTTTGTGTGTGTGTTCCCCGTTAGTGGTATTTGTAGTATTTGTGTAAACTGTCCTGATATTCCACCAGTACAGAAACAAACAGTCTTTTGAAGGGCAGCCGGGTGGGGCCGTCTGCTGCTGTGTACATTATGATTTCCACCACAGAGGAAGTTGGCTGAGGAGACTCGTCACAAAATCTCTTTGAGGCACCAGCATACCAGCTCTGTGCTCAGATGGATGTCAGACCACCACCTGGCTGAGTTAGTCCAAGAAACATTCCTGAACGTCACTGAAGTCGGAAACGAGGCGGCTGAAGGAATTCCTTTCATAGAAATTGCATAATACAGTCACCTTATGGTGCTATGACTTATAGTGATGAAGTGAGAGTTTACAGAGTGAATGTAAAGTAGGGTGTCGCTGATAGAGAGCATGCATGCTCAGCAAACATGCCTCAGGTTAAAAAGTGACCTGGGTATTAGTTGTATGTCATAACATACAATATTCTGGACTTCCAGATGTTCCTCTGTGCGCTGAAACATCAGCTGCTACAGTTTCTTTTCTGTATGAAAGAGTGATTCAACCTGCATCCAGTTCATTCACTCTCCTACAGAAAATGACCAGATCTGTGAAATCCATGTGTTTGTTTTACAACAGTAACATTAGTATAATTTGAAAGAGGAGATAAACTTCATCTGCAGAAAATCCAAAGAAAAAGACATCACTGTTTCTCATCAGGGAGAAAATGTTTGAGTGATTCATTTTTCTTGGCCCAGATTTCCTCAAACACTCTGGGAGTTTTGACAGGATCCAAAAAGCAGGCGTGAACTGACCTGGATTCTTCTAATCTGATCTTATTAACCTGGTTAAGGCTCATTAAAATGCTGCAGTGCTTGCAACTTTTACAAAAGACCTGTGCCTCGTTAAAACATGATTCTTATGTGACTATATGTACGTTTATTTCTGTTTGTTTACCATTTTAATATTTTCACCAAGACCAACAACAAACTTCATGCAAAAAAAAAAAGAAGAAGAAATTAATAAATGATTACTGCTCAGTTTAGGGGGCAAATAAGATAAAAATCAGCTCAGTCAGAAACAGAGAACTGAAGACATCAGACTTTATTACCAAGTCTGAGCACGCTGTCTAACCTCTGGACCGCTGTCGTCTGTCTTTAATCATGCCTGTCCAGGAATGGGACCAATCTACATGAACGAGGTGAAGTGTTTTGGTCTGGAGAAGTCCATCTGGAACTGCCCCTTTAAAAACATCACATCAGAGGACTGTCAACACATGGAGGACGCCGGCGTCCGCTGCAACATCCCCTACATGGGCCTCGAGAACTCGGTCAGAGCTGAACCTCCTTTATAAAATGTTTCATCTTAAAACTGGTCTGTTTAGGAAATGTTAGATAATTGTAGCACAGGAAAGAACTTGAACAATGTTTATGCTTGTTTTATACTGTTTTTATTGTGCTGTCCATTAATTTAGCTCTTTGCTGATTTAACTGTCTTTTTAGTTTGTGCTAACATCTTAGATTTAGAGCTAATACTCACAATTTTCACTCTGAACCAAAACTTCTTCACTGCTGTCACGAAAAACTGTGCTGTCATTTTGTCTTGTTCTTAGTTTGAAATTAGTTTAATGGCTTGAAACCAGCTCAGACCAAATTTTATTGATTGAAAAATATGTCAGAGCTCGTATAGTTTTCTGAAAACAGCACTTTTGTGCATACTTTTTTTCTGACAACAGTGATTTCCCTTTAACGTACAAGTATTTCTGGTTATACAGTTTGTATTTTACCAGATTATACTCGTCCATGTCTCCTGTAAATACACACAGAGCCCGGGCTAAGTGGGATAAAAACTCCAGAAACTGTACACTGTCATTAAAGCAATCAAGTCAGAGATGTTTGAACTGCACTGTTGTAGCTTATAGCATGGTATCAGCCATGTCTGTAAGATTTTTCACTAACAGAAAACAGAGTTTTCATCCAGCCCAGCTCTTGTGTATCTACACTCTGCTTTGTGATTCCTAACTCCTCGGCCCCGCACAGATCCGACTCACAGGGGGACGGACACGTTACGAAGGCCGCGTGGAGGTGCTGGGCTCAGACTCTAATGGGACGCAGAGATGGGGTCTGATCTGCGGAGAGAGCTGGAGCACCAAGGAGGCCATGGTGGCCTGCAGGCAGCTGGGCTTGGGCTACGCTAACCAGGGCCTGCAAGTAGGTTATTAACACCACCAGGGCAACTTCCTGCAGCAGAGCAGAGCTGCTCTGACCAGCAGGTTGTCTCCTGGGATATCTGACATATGCAAATATGATATACTGTCACGAACACTCAGTGGCCAACTATCTTCTACTTTTATTTGACTTTATTCTAGTGCAGGAACATGGCTTATACTTCTCTGCTTTAGGACAGGTGTTCTCAACGTTCTTTGCTCACGACTCCTTGAAATTAAGCCATGTCTACTTGTCACTTCTCATTGTGGGTTATTGCCTCAGTGTGAACATCAGTTATGAGCAGTTGAACCAAAGAGGGAATTCTTCTTCCCAGATTGTTTGAAGAATGTTTTGTGGGCCCCAAGTGTTTAAAGTAATGATGAATGAGGGAAAATGTACTCAAGAGAAAGTTTTTTTTCCTTTCTCAGTGTTTTAATTACCTTGTGACCCTCTCAGACTTATCTTCAGGCCCCTTAGGGGGTCCTGACCCCCAGGTTAAGCAGCATTACCTTAGGAACAAGTTGATTTGTATTTAAAACAGGTTCAATATCATTACTGAACTGGCATTTTTCCCTGCTCAGTTGGGAAGAAAATGACCCAATAAGGCTGAGATTTTTATAAAATGTGGAGTCAAAAAGTGCCAAAAATGTTCCACAGAGATTTATTGGGTTGGGTTGATATCTAAGGAATGATCCTAAGTCACTGTTGTGTCATTAAACCATCCTGTAGTACTGTTGGATCCATGCAGGATAGATACATAGACGCTTTTACAGAGAATCCAGTTGTTATCCTGATCATACACATATCTGATCTTAGTATAACCGACAGACCTCTGCTGCTTTAGTGTTGGACCTATCATGTTGTCTGAGAGAGTTTTATACTTGGAACCTGCTTGTTACTTTGAATCATCACCAAGGTTTTTGTCACCCTCAGGCCTGCAGCTCAGTAAACTCTAGACACTGAGAATGCGATGGATCAGAAATTCCAGGTGGATGTTTGTTTTCTGAGACACTGGATCCAGCTTCTCTGGCAGCAGCGACACAAGTGTGTTTCCTGTTTCCTCAGCCATCCAGGGGAGTTAGCTGTATGTGCACATACTGTAGGAAGGTATATCTTATAAACTGGCCACTGCGTGTATTTGTTCAAATTTAGTGCATATATGGTCAGAGATATTTGTCATTTGTCACATATTTGTTAATATGTGCAGGCTGTACTAATTTTTTCTCACTTGTTGCCAGTATTAGTTTTAAAAAATCCTTAAACAGACGTAGCTCTAACCCAAAATTTTTGGTGTATGTATTTTTGGAATATACCTGAACATGCATGCACTGATGAATGACAGTATATCATATTTTCCATATGGAATAGATGCTTCTTTTCCATGTGGGCAGAGCAGCCACACATGAAGTTTCTAATCAAACTCAAAACCACTCACCACCAAAGCCAAGTGGTGACCTCATCTGGAAACCACTTTAATGTTCTCCATGGCTAGAGAAGTCTAGAGAACCAAACTGCTGCTTCAACGACGCATTTTCCACCGCCTGAGGACTGAGTGTATGAGCAGCCCCTAGGTTTAGCCCAGACAGTTCAGAGACAGGACAGGAAGTGTGTCCCCCCTCGCACTGACTCCCAGCAGGACCTCTCTGCAGATCCGGATAGTGGGCGGCCGGAGCAATTATGAGGGCCGGGTGGAGGTTCAGGTTGGGTCCAAGTGGGGCACAGTGTGCAGCACAGGCTGGACCACAAAGGAAGCCATGGTGGTTTGCAGGCAGCTAGGGCTCGGCTACTCCATGCATGCCATCACTGTAAGTAGGACCGAAAGTGCTGAACAAATTTATTGTTTACAGGACAAATACAATCGAATACGATCATTGACATTCACTCATTCTTTTAAAATAATCATTAGATGCAGGGGCAGCTTGATTTTAAGGAAGTAATAAAGATAATTTTGAAAAATTTGAAGATGTTATAGATTTATTGTGCAACTTTGAAACAGGATGCTTTTTTTATTACCTTTTTCATGGCTATAAAACTTGCTATAAAACTTGCTTCAAATAACCTGGTTAATTAAAATGAATGCATTTAAAAGTAAATACAAGTCAATAAAATTGATTTAGAGAAAATCTAAGACAGGGTACAATGGGTATGGAACTGACATTTCAAAATAAATCCACATAAACTCACATTTAAACAAAAAGAAAATTGACTTAAAATGATTTTAATGATTTTATAGCTCCATTCTGAAGCAAATTATAATTCTTTGTAAGTTAAAAATCTAAACAAAGTTATTGGTGAAAATAACCTTAAATTATGGGTTCATTTTTACTGTTTCAGTGTTTCAGCGCTTTGAGATTTTGGTATAAATTTTAATCTCAGTTTATTGCTGATGTTTTGAAACTCAGCTGTAAATTGTGGTGAGTTTCACAGCAGTAAACTGGGAGGAAATGTGAGGATTTGGTTGTACTGATGTGTGTTAAAACAAAATTAGGAAGTGCATCTTTAAATGCAATAAAGCAGCAATAAATATCAAGTTTTAGTAAAGAGGCACAGAGACCGAATCCTGAACCCACAGAGCAAAACATATCACAGCAAAAAATCACTTTGTCCTTCTGTGGCTTCTTCCACATGTTGTAAATCACTGACTGAAGCAGAAATAAATTAGGCTGAGGGAAAGTGGGAACACAAATTACTGTTCTTTGTGACAACATTCTAATGATGTTTGAAGGTGTAGTGATTTTTTGTTTTACAGGACTGTAAAAGCTCATGAGATTCTCACTCCTTGAGGACACGATATTTTGGAAACAAATGCTTAAATACTTGACACATTTAAAAAGAATCACAAGGAGCTGAATGCACAAAATGCAATTAGCAGGCCAAAACAACATGATATAAAATTCTTGTATGTAAAAATAAAGTTTTCTGTGGTTTAGCTGACATATTTAGAGTAAGTCTGTCATTATGTTTATAGTGGTTTGCAATTGAGAGGCCTTTCGTAAGTAGTGCGATCATTGAATTGCTCAGTGTCTGCACGAAGTTACTGTCCTCCGGTGATCATAAACTCAGTATTACTCAGTGTCCAGAGCGATCAGCCAAACATGAGTCATGAACATCTGTTTTTCACAGCAGCAGCATCACTCTAAACTGTCTGCAGCTCCATTTGTGAATGATTATATTCTGATCGATGCACCATTTTTGTTTTTGTTTCGTTTGCCGTCCAACCCAATCTAAGGAAACCTGGTACTGGGACAGCAGCAATGTGACAGAGATGGTGATGAGCGGTGTGAAGTGCACGGGAAACGAGATGGCTCTGAGTCAGTGCCAGCATCACAAAACTGTCAGCTGCCAGAAAGCAGCAGCAAAGTTTTCAGCAGGAGTCATCTGCTCTGAGAGTGAGTGAACAACAGAAACTTTTCATTCCGTTTTCCTTTATTTAACCAGATAAAAGTCTCAGAGGAGAGAAATAATTGGAAATGTTGCAGCTTGATCTAAACTATGGTTTTGTACCTAGCGGCCTCTGACCTCGTCCTGAACGCCCCTCTGGTCGAGCAGACGGTTTACATCGAGGACCGCCCTCTGCACATGCTCTACTGCGCCGCTGAAGAGGACTGTCTGTCAAAATCTGCAGCCAAGGCCAACTGGCCGTATGGACACCGACGCCTGCTTCGCTTCTCCTCCCAGATCCACAACATTGGCCGGGCCGACTTCAAACCAAAGGCTGGGCGGCACTCGTGGGTCTGGCATGCCTGCCACGGGTAAGATTAGATTTTTAATGTAGTTTCTTTAAGATAAGTCTGTTTAAATTTATTTTTTGTTGTTCATAATGACATCATCTCTGTATTTTACAGTCACTACCACAGCATGGATATTTTCACCCACTATGATCTGCTCAACGCCAACGGTACCAAAGTGGCAGAAGGACACAAAGCCAGTTTCTGTCTGGAGGACACAGACTGTCAAGAAGGTGAGTGTTATGCTTAAAATTTTATGTATTAGTCTGTATTTAGGTATCATTTTATTTTCAAAAATCCCCATGTTCATATCAAATGGGGATTTTTGTAAACTTAATAAAGAGTAATTTATATGACTTCACTCAGTCTTTTATTTGTGACACTCAGGTGTTTCTAAGAGGTACGAGTGTGCTAACTTTGGCGATCAGGGCATCACTGTGGGCTGCTGGGATTTGTACCGCCATGACATCGACTGCCAGTGGATCGACATCACAGATGTTAAACCTGGAAACTACATCATGCAGGTGAACACGATCATGTGTGGCTTAAAGTGAAGACCGCTGTGTTTATACTGTCAGATGCAGACAGTTAAAAACAGTATACAACCACATTTACAATCACAGAAAAAATGCACTTCTCTAAACTGCTAGGTAAATATGAGAAAGCCACAACTGAGTCATTTAATTAGACTCAAGATGTTAATCAGGGAAAAAGGAGTGCATCGTCTCTGTTATAAAATTGTTTGTTTCTCACCTGCCCAGGTTGTGATTAATCCCAATCACGAAGTGGCCGAGAGCGACTTCACCAACAATGCCATGAAATGCAACTGCAAATATGACGGACACAGAATCTGGTTCCATAACTGCCATATTGGTAAGAAAAATACAGTCAAAAACACTGAAAAAACTACCTAATGTTAATGTCAAATGTGGCTTTTATTTATTAAAAGCTTTTTTTAAACTGATATATTTGTTGTTAATCCTTATAGGTGATGCATTCAGCGAGGAGGCAGAGAGGAGGTTTGAGAAATACCCTGGACAGAATAACCAGATTTCTTAATCAACAATAATCTCTCAATAAACATGAGAATCAAGGTGGGGGTTGAATAAATAAAAACACACCTCACCAGCTCCAAAAGAAAGACACAATCCCTTTGTCTTGGATCCCCCCACATGTCTCAGATTAATTGTAATCATGGAAGAAGCCAACAGTATTTTCCTCTGGTGAATGTGTTGTATGTCTGAGTTTATTATACTTGAATATTCAAGTGCTAATGTTTTTTTCTGGATTATCTTTTCTCAGTCTAATGTGAGCTAATGCTATATTTTTATCACAGAATAGAATTTTATAAAGTCAGTTGTACAGCCTGTGTACAGCCTTCTATTGAATGTTTTTGTTCCGAGTTATAAATGAGGTGTTATTTTTAATAATTTTTTTATAACCAGATTTATTTTTACTTGGAGCAACCAGGTTCAGAACTACCTGAAGTTTTAATCAGATTGTAGTGCGTTTAAAAGCTAAAAAGAAAAAATCAGAGGCATGAACAGGAACAGATGCAGCTCTATGAAAGTCTTTACTGGTGTTAAATACATTTTAAATGAAAGACTTTCCATCACCAGAAACCTGCAAATGTCTCTGAGCAAAATACTTTTACCTGGGTAATTCCCTTTGGACTGGAAGGTTAGCATGAAGGCTAAAGAGAAAAAAGCTCCTGTCCTATCAAGCCTGCGTCCACAGTTGCAGTATTTTATGAATGTATTTATTGCCAACATCAAGGTGCTTAAGAGGAAAACTCGTTCACTAGGATCATTGTCAGTTTGCTTTGGAACCAGTTTGAAGCCACATGTAGCTTTAGTCTGTGTGTATGTTAATAGTCTTTTAGAGTTGAGACATAGACGTTATTGGACAAAGACAAAAAAACTACAATTACCCTAAACATTTGCTGTTTGTATGCTGATGTAATCACACCTGCTGCACCAAATAAAAAGGAGAGGAATAATAAGTGTTCTGTATTTAAGAGACTTATTTGATTAGAAATTCTTCACTGTATTAGGTCACATTCTTGTGGGTTTAAAGCAGCAGCTCTCAACCTTTTTCTCTGAATTGTTTTTAAAAGGCTTTAAACAAGACAGAGTATCTGCATAATTTTGTCCAGCAGAGATGTTTTTTTTTTATGTAAACCTACCTTGTTAATAATTTCACCCCAGCCCTCCAGTTTGGAAATCACTTGTCAAAACTATTAACAGAACCAAAACAATATATTTTTTCCCTCATTCATGCACCCATTCAGTTGACTGCATGAGACCTTATAATGGCCTATATTTGCTACAGCAGCTCTCAGTGCAGTTCTTTGGTTCCTAAACACTGGAATTATGACATATCAGCAATCTGGAAAAATCTCATGGATGTTTTCTGACATTTCTGAAGCTGCAAAACAATTTTTGTTAACCTGGGAATCAGGCTAAGGTGGAAATATGGAGGCCGAGTCGAAGTTTCCACTGAGATACATGAGAATAGATACTGACTGGGTTTTCATTTTTTGGTGACTTCTTTTAAATTCCTGCTAGAGAAGTTGTGCTTGACTAAGACACATGTAGTAATACTGGGATCTTACTTACAGACTGCCAGCTGAGAGTTCATCTCAATCTGCTGCTAATCTCAGTCTCCACTGCCACGGCTGAACAATCCCATTAACCCCAGTTAGCAATCACATTAACCGTGTGCACAGCAATACGACAAGTCAGCTCACATCTCAGGACGTGTATCGAATAAAGTCAGCGAACAGCAGCAGTATTAACATGCTCTTAGACAGTGATGCTCGCAAAGAGTAAAACCAATATAATACCTACAATCCTGCAGTATCTTAGCAATAGATTTACACTAAAAACGGGCTGCAGATATCAATTAATCTCTTTATTTTTTAAGTGAATCAATTACCTGCATTTTCTGTGGTCAGTTTAAAATTGTGTAAAATAGAAAAAAGTAGAAAACCCTCCTGTCGTAGAAGCTACAACCAGAGACAGTTTGACATTTCTACGCGATTAAATGATTGATTATTAAAGATACAGCTGCAGAAGGATTCAATTAATTGACTCGTTTCAGCTCTACTCTGTACCACCAATTAAAATATATTTATGAAGAGGTAATAAAAGAGAGAAAACACTCCTTTCTTTCTCTGGACAAACCTGGTGTTCAAGCCACCAAGTTATAAAGTGAAAAGATATTTCCCAAAGTCCCATTTTAAAACAGTTTTCCCTGAGTTTGACTGCCTTGTTTAACCCTGACCTCTTCTCACCAAAGCTGCTGCAGGTCGCCTGAGTTTCTCTTGAGGTCTTCACCTCTGATCACCATTATCCCATCAACCTGCACGCCTCACCTGAGAGAGCAGGATTACACTGATTCAGCAGCACGTTGTCTTCCATGAGCCAGTTAATACCTGTCAGACAGTTAACACAACAAAATGGAGAGCTGCACAGAGCACCACCTAGAGGGCAGCTGAGAGAAACTCAGTGAGCAATGTATGAAAATGTTGGTTTAAAGTTTCCCACTCCTGCTGTTATTTTCACAGGCAGGAAAATAGACATTAAACCATAACTTGTACACAAAAAGAGGCTCTGTTGACCCAACATTTCTCACTTTTCATGCATTATTCTGTCATCTCAAAGCAGATTTCCCATGTTCGCTTAATTATATTTTTCAGCAGCTTTAGGAGCCTGTCCCCAGATTTGCTGTGTGTCACTCAGTGTGAGGTGAATTAATTGAAGGCAAATTTATTTAGGAATATTCAACATGTGGATCCTTAAGATCCTTAATAGTTGATGTTGTGATTTAGTTGCAGTACTTTAGGTGGAGCCTTTGTCTGAAGTAGTGATCCAGTTTTACTTAAAATAGAAATCAGGAATTTTGTAGTTATATTTTCTATTTTTCTTGTCTTGTTATGGTTTCTGAGTTTGATGCCATGTTGCGAAAAGATACTGTAAATTACTGGACTGTTTCTGAGTAGCTATGAGGTACAGGAAAGAACAAGAAATGGAGGCTAAATCATCTTGGGTGGAAACTCCAACAAACATTAATTTACTGTATATACATTACACATCATGAGCAGACAGTAATGATGAAGAATCAAGAAAACAACATGTTGTGGTGACAAATGAGGAACATAAAGCAGACATGACAAATAAACGCAGCGTGGTCGATGAATGATTTTGAGGTGCAACAGCCTTCCCACCCTGAACGTTCCTCAGTGTTCATGTTTGAAGAAAAATCCACTTCCAGGGTCAAAACGAGTCTGTTTTTCCTTTTCTTCTGAGACAGAAACACACAGGTTGGTCTGCCGGTTCACTTCAGCACTGTCTGTTTAACAACTCTGCCTTCTTTGTCAATGGCAAAGTTGTAATTCATAGGATTGTCCAGAGCTTCTTCGATTCGCTGATCCAAGTTCTCCATAGTGATGAAGTGCTTTGCATCCTCCTGTAAAACAGTGAAAGTACAAAGTGAGCCTGAGATCATACTGTGTAGTGCAGAATTCAAGTACAATTTCCCTTGCAGTCTGCAGAAAAACAGGACAGAAAAAAGCTAAACAAAACTAAAAAATAAAGACATTGTACCTGGAGCTGCAAAATTTCCTTCTCTTTTTCTTTGATGAATTCTTGGTGTTCTTGTTCACGCTTAAGAACAGCTTCTATCTTCTTGCGCTCAGCTTCCTCCTCTTCCCTCTGGATCCTCATCATTCTGACACATACAGAAAAAGAAGCTCAATGATTCACACCGTTTTACAACTTCTTCTTTTAATGAAACAGACAAAAATGCACTCCTTCTTCTCACCTGATTTTGAGCAGGCGGAGGTTCTCCTGGTCGTTCCAGGCCATGAGGGCACGATGCTCCTCTGCCTCCTGCCTCGCCCTCTCCTCTGCCTGGGAGCCCGTCTCTTCCTCGTACTTTTTTCGCAGCACCTCCTCCTTAAACTCCAGACTGAAAGAGGAAAAAGCCAAGTCACCAGTGTCCACCAACTTAAATTTAAGACATTTTAAGACTTTTTTATTTTATTTTCTCTTCTTTTTTTTTTATTTAAGACCCCTTTATTAGAAAGGGTTACTTGTCTATGTCCGGGGCAAGTGAAACTGTATAATGAAATTAAGTTGAATTAAATTTAATTAAAAGAAAAAGAAGAAAAGAATTAAATTAATTAAAAATAAAAAGTTACTTTTAGCTTAAATTAAATAGAATTAATTTTAATAATTACTTTTGAGAAAATTTAACCCACAGATATACTCGGAGCTTTAAACGTACCGGAGCGCCCTCATGATTAGCTGGTACTCCGTGTATCTCTCCTTGAGCACCACCATCTCCACCGGGTCGACGGGGGGAGGCACTTTGATCCGACCCTCTTTGGACTTGGCCTTCGGGTCGGTACGGGACTTTCGGCCGCGTACGGCCTCCACGAGCACGGAGCTCCTGGGTGCAAGGAGCCGAGCCGCCGCCGCCGTCGTCACCTGGACGCTCTTTCCGCCGATAACCTGGAACATGACGGCGTCGAAATGTGGTAACAGGTGCGGGTTCTCAAACGGTAAATGTAACGGTTACTCAAAACGAAAGCCGTTAAATTAAACGTCGTAACATTGAGACTGACAGGAACGTTATCGACATAACGCGGCGGCCATTTTGTTGTCCTCTGACCGAAGGAAGTGATTAGCAAAAGAGACGTTGTTGGGAAGTTACCGCCATCTGTAGGTTAGAAAAGGTGTTTTTGAGAAAAGGCGTTTTGTAGCACTCTGTCCTTCTCACGGGTTTATTAAAAATGTATTTATTTTACAGTCCATGATTTTTCTTCATCAGTGAAACTACCTTATAATCATTCTGTGACAGCTAGGTAGCTAAGGTGTTAGCAGTCACATGCTAACATACCGTGTGTGGTGGCCCGAGCTTTCATATATCAGGTTTGTGTTAGTTTGTGTTTGCTCACAGTGTTTCAAATGTGTCTTTAAACAGTAGTCGGGTTGCCATATGTTTACAGAAACAGGATTTTCTTGCTGTTATCGTACCCTCTTTATACTGACTATTAGAAGATCCCCTCTCAATATACTTCAAGTGTAAGTGATGTGGGAAAAGGCATGTTTTTGTAGAAAAATAGTTTATCTGAAATACTTTGTGTTAGACAAATCAGTTCGCTATCTTCCAGAGCTACAGCCTTTTTAGTTTAAGGAAAGGCTATAACTTAAGGATATCACTTGATTTGACTGACTCAGACTGAAGCTTCAGATTAACTGGAGTGTACTGGAGTGAAAAATGAACGTATTCTTTATCCTATCGTATAACGTAGCTGGTCTAAGAGCATTTTGTAGCAAGGCAATGGTAGCTCAAATTAGGTATGTTGGAGAGCTAAACAAATAGGACAAACAGTGTTTGTAGTACTTCAAGAAAAACACATACTGCAGTGGCAAAGGTGGTAGATGAAGTCAAGCAGATTTTCTCAGCTTGTGATGAAACTGTTCTATCAAGAAGAAACTTTCAGTTTAATTTGTTTCTTTTCAGAAAAATGGAAATGTTAACGTCTGTGATTCCACAAAAAACTGGGGGAGCCCCATTTGCTGTAGAAGATTTGACTGAAAGCTCCAGAGCAGCTACTAAATGGATTTTGTGGTGAGATTATTTTGTCAACAAATGCTCAGGTTGCTTTAGTTTAGTTTATGTAATTTAAAATCTATCTAAAGCATGAGTACATACAGTTGTAAAAAGCTGTTCAATTCCAATTTCACTGATGCAGTATTTAATATGCTGTGTTACTGCTTTGCATTCACAAAGTGCTGATTTTTAAAAACTGCATGTTTTGTGTATTTCCTCAGGGTTTGGTGGGAAGCCTGGTGTCAGCCCGGTGACTGATGATCCTGCTGAGGCAACGTACCACAAAGTTACAGCTACAGCCGCCAGCTTGCCAGGAACATGGAATGATGGGAAATGGTGCAGTGCCGCTGTGTGTTGTTGCTGTGACATTGAGAGCGGTAAGTAAGGAGAGATGCGAGTAAGATGTGGTCTGAATGAAAAATGTCTCTCTTATTATTATTATTATCATTATTCTGAGAGGAAAACCCTCACATCAGCCTCCTAAATGAAAACAAATTACTGACCTCAACAGTCTTAGATGTAATATCATTTTATTTTGTAATTAATCTAATAAGTCTTATATTTCAGTGTGTGTGTTCAGTCTATTATATTAGAAATGCTGTCAAATGAAAACTCGACATGTGAACCAGGTTGCAGGTCAGTTATATGTTTATTCAGCTTGTTGCCGGCTGTTACAGGTACACCAAGCGTAATGGTGCGGGTTTTGTATTAGTTTCACAGATGTAAAGCACCATTAGGTCTAAGATCAGCAGACAGACAACAAGGAGCTCCTGCAGTTATCTTTCAGTTTCATTGTTTAGCTTTGAATTAAACTTACAGAACAAAAAGCAAAAAAAATCTAATGCAGATAGGCTGAGAGACGCACTGCATGATTATAAGGAGAAACCAGTAACAATTAGTCTTCCAAAGCATTTACACATCCAGAAGGTTACGCAAGATTAGAAATGAGAAATTTAAGCCAAATAGGAAGACCCGAACTCACACTGATTTTCAAATTAACTGAAGCTTGCAGTATTTGTGTGGATGTGAATGCAAAGGAAGAACTACTAAAGAAGAAAAACAGGTTTAGTGGAACTTAATTTTTTAAGGTTACTGGTTCATTGACTACTACTAAAGAACCAGGGGTGCAGGACAATGCATAATCGATTGGTAGAGTTCCCGGTCAATAATGCTGCAGGTTTCTTGCAACAGTTCAAATACAGATAAAAGTCCAAGCAGCAAGAGATAAAAGGAATTTTTGTCCTCCTTCACAAACAATTGGTTAAATGTTTGCATAGTGAGGGGTCAGAGGGTCAAATGGTTAACTCTGCTGCTTGGACCTTAACATGAGCGACTAAGGGGAACTCAGCCAAGACAATACTGCTGTCCGACATAGCTACGTAACTAATGCAGTGCAGCCACTCTGCATTTTACAGTTTGCCATCGTCTTGATGTGTGGTGTCAGAACGTGTGTAGAAGAAGGGGGACTTCTGGTGGACCTCTTGTTTAGCACAAGGGCGCATCTGTCTTGAGAAGGATGAGCTTTGGTTCGCGGTTTGGGTTTGGGAGGGGTAAAGAAAGGAGTATTTTTTGGGGGTGGGGTAAAAGATGACAGAGGGGAGAAGGTAAAAGATATGAAGGGAGGGAGAGGGGTGATGTTTAGGTCAGGGCAGGGAGGAAAGGGTATGAAGAATTTGGGTTTATACCAGGCTGGTGGCATTTAGGTTTTAGTTTAGGGCTGGAAGGGAAGGGTAAGCCAGGCGGATCTCCTCCCCCTCCAGAAGTTTCCTGAAAAGGAAAGCAAAACAAATTGGTTTGTTATACCATATTACATACATTAATTAAGGTCAGTGGAGATCAGCAGACGTAGCCCTCGCCTTACCTGTACGCAGCTATTTCAATGTCAAGGGCCATCTTCACATTGAGAAGGTCTTGATACTCCCTCAGATAGCGCGCCATCTCTTGCTTGGCTTCAGCAATGTCCCGCTCCAGGTCACTTATTCTCATCTGTGAACGCATAAAAAATATCACTTATCACAGATACCGATGCTACACACTCTCTCAAACTCCACAATAACTATTATGTTAAGCAACTCACACAAGAATGACTGAAAGGCAAGTGGTAAATGAATATATATACATATATATATATATATATATATATATATATGTGAAAATCCCTGATCTCTTTTTGTGGTTGTAGCTCATGTGCAGATTTCCACCTCTGCTGTGAGCCTGCCATCTTTTCCTGCTGAGACCTACAGTGTGGGGAGGGTGTAGCTGCTGCAGAGAATATATTAACATGTCATCTTGTAGCAAAATGAAGCAAGATTTCCTCTGTCTGTTTCTCTGCTTTCTGTATGTAGAGTGTTTTCCTGTATTCTGGGCATTAATATTGTTCCATCTCAGCTCTGTGTCCAGGATGATTGTTTCTGATCTGAGAGCAGAATACTTCTCAGCTAGTAAACATTTTTCTGTGAGTGGAATAGAAGTGTAGACCAGCTTCCATATGTCCCTTATTCACCTGGTACTTTGCCACCTCATTGGCCTGCGTCTCCTCCAGCTCCTCCAGCTGCTTGTTTAGGGAGTCGATGACGTTGCGGAGAGCCTCGATCTCCGAGGATCGGGTCTGAAGCAGTCTCCGGTACTCCATGGTCTCCTCCCGGATGGCGTGCACGGCCTCATTGTTTTTGCTCGCCATCTCCGCCACGCTTGCAAACTTGCTCTTGTACCAGTCCTCGGCGGCCTGCATGTTCTTGTTGGCCAGCCGCTCGTACTGCGCCCGGATGTCTCGCAGGGCGGTGGAGAGGTCAGGCCGGGACACCTCCACATCCACGCTGATGTTAGCCATCTGCAGCTGGGTCTGCAGCTCCGCTTGCTCCTCCGCAAAGACTTTCTTCAGGAACACCATCTCTTCGCACAGAGAGACCACGGTGGCCTCTGCGTCGCAGTTGGAGAGCACGGCCCTGCTTGCCTCCTCTTTGGCCCTCTGCAGGGCCTCCTCGGCATCCATACGCCGCCTCGCCTCCTCCTCATAACGCTCCTTCATCTGCTCATACACGTCACGCAGGTAGTCCCTCTCTGCCTCCATCCGCATCTTCTCCCCATTCTCGGAGTCTATCATGGCCCTCAAACTCCGTGTTTCCCCCTCATAGAGAGCCTGCAGGCGGGACGGGTCGTTCTGCCGCCTCCTCAGCGCCTCCAGCTCGGCCAGCAGGGCTCGGTTCTGCAGCTCCAGGTGCCTCACCTTCTCGATGTAGGTGGCAAAGCGGTCGTTCAGGTCCACGAGCTGCTCCCTCTCCTGGGAACGCAGGCCCAGCAGCTCTGTGTTAAGAGAGCTGGCCTGAGCCAGGTTCATCCTCTCTGACCCATCTGGCAGGGAGGAGGAGGCCAGCCTCACGATCCTCTTCCCGGACGGAGGAGCTCGAGAAGAGTAGAAAGAGGTGGAGGATTTAGTGGTGGTTCGGGAGCCTCTGTAGCTGTCCCAAGGGCGGCGATAGGAGAAGTAGGAATTGTAGCTCATGATGAATTTTTTGTTGTGGATTTTTTTTGTTTGTTTAAGAAAAGGATATGGATGTTTTTAGTTTCAGAAGGTTTTTTTTTATGTCCCCCTTGTTCTGCACACCATCGGTGAGGATGAGCGAGCGTTTTTGCACTGCACCAGCTCAGTGATGCTGCATATCCCAGGCTTTTATAGAGTGAGGCTGCCTCCCCCCTCCTCCACAGAGAAACATCAGTGCTGTCAGCATCCTCCGGGCCAATGGCAGACTGCTGCAGTGAGGAGAGGAGAGGTTGGTTTTCAGACTCACTCTCAGCCACGGCAGGCAGAGTACATGTGGTAGAGCGGGTTTTCTTTTAATCTGGCACTGCAATCAATGACTTTCATTACTCTGTGTGTTTCTGAAAGCATATTTTACTCCACTTTACCCCCTCAGTGCAGACTCAGATGCATTTCTCAAGCAATAAACACACCTGTATATTTAAAATGAGAAAGAAACTGGGGCAAACCATGTGAAAATGACTTGAAACAAAGACTTTTCCACAAGCTACTGAGAGAGAATCAATACATAGTGCATAAAGGGAGTGTGAAGGAGGCATATACCTGAACAACAAGACACTTTAAGGTTTTAATGCACTAGAAAACTAGAAATTAATTACTACAGAGATTGCTGTGGTACTTAAATAGATTGACGTGGCCCACTACTTTATCTGAATAATATGAAAGATGACGAAATAATCCTACGTTAACCCACATGCTCTGCTACAGATGCCAAAACCATTTCCTGACGACTCTAGTTTTAATTTCTTACTTTGTCAGATATTCTGTAGAAGCTATATTTTCTTGCATGCTCTTTCATCTGCTCACTTAATTAGATATAACTGATATTAGATATACACGACCTTTGCAGTGCCCTATTCTTTCCTGGGTATCTTTAGATGCATCTATTTGATCTATTTATTCACAAATTGATGAGTCACTGATGTTCTTGAGCTGTCCTGCCTCTGACAGTGTGTGTGGGAGACACAGCTGAGGAAGAAAGTGCTCTGTGTATCTGCTGACACAGAGAAACACTCCTGCTGCTGTTTAACATCCAGAGATGAGTCAGAGGGTGCCTGTAAATCATCCTTAGTATTTGTTGAAAAACGGGAGGCGTCGAGCTGATGTTCTTAACCCTGGAAGCAGCTCAGATTCCTGGCCAAGGACACAGATTGGGTGACAAACCATGGCCAGTCTCTTTGAATCCAGTGTGATATCCCTGAAGGGGGACAGGATTTGTCATCCTGCTGCTCTGCAAGCTCTCACTGTTTGACCTTTGACATTTATCTGTCTCTGCATATATCAGCCCAGTCAAGTGAAATGCATTAAAAATAAACAACTAAAGTTTTCACTAACACTTTATAACACAGCCCACGATTTACAGTGTGAATTCATTGTATGAATCAGATACTAATAAAATACTGACTGGTACTTAAATGAAGGTACAGCGGAAGAAAACAAGATTATGATCTCATGCATTATCATTATTGTGTAATATAAAATTCACTCTGCGGTTTCTCTCATTAAGAAATGTTATTGCAGTGTGGGAGAAAACAATAAACAAAGAGGGGCAGCTCAAATTCACCCACATCACAGCAATTTATTATTATTATTATCCTTTACTTCACATTATGATGACAACAAACACACCTTTGTCAAGTGCACAGCTATAGAGGGTTTCTGTAAAATACTATAACATAGTAAAGTTATTTAGTGCTAGGTGGATAACAAATGGTTAACAAGGAACGTCAATTAGTAGTTTCATATTTTGTGTACCATTTTTAAGAAATATTTAATTATATTCTCTTGTTTTCCTTTTTAGTTTAAGAACAACATTATTATTGATTAGAATTTTTTTCAGAACGTCTGTTTTGTCCTCTGTAGGTACCCAGTTTTTCCAGAAATATTTTAACTCTAAAATGTCCAGTTGTTACTCCAGTTGTTCAACTGTACCTAAATTTCAGTACTAATACAAACCAGTCCATATTTTGTAAGTGCGTGATTTATAAAATGAAATTACTCTGAAAATCACAGGCTGCATTATAAAGTGTTTCCTTTGATTTCTGGCACAAAATGACTATAATTTTTCAGCAGAGTGTTGATTTAGTTTTCAATCAGATTGAACTAAAGTCCCACCAGCTGCTGCAGTTTATGTTTGGGAACAAAATCTTTCCTAAATTTGGATAATGAACACACAGTGAGAACGTTAAAGTTGCCAGCCAGATAAAGGCAACATGCTTAATTCGATTTGGGAGAATAAAGTATGGCATGTTGGAGAAGAAAGACTTCAACATCTCAACATCTCCCTTGAGCTACAAAGACTAAGCAGTCTAAAAAAAGCAAATGATAAATTATTTTGCGTGTAGGTGACACCATTCAGTCAGGCAGTGTCCTCCATCACTGACAGACACTTGATATCTGATGAAAGACGAGAATATTCTTTCTTTCTCTGATCTAATCAGTGATGTTATATTATAAGTCAGTTACATCCAGAGGCTTTTGCTCTGTTTATACAGCTGTAGTTCATAGAGGCTGCCAGCAGAGGTCATTAAAGCTCACTGATCGCTTAACATTTAAAGGATAAGTTCATCCAAAAATGTAACATTTTTTCACTTACAGCTGTAGTTTGTTGAATATTTGTCAGTTTATTTAACAGGGATGATACAGATAAACATTAATGAATAAGGAGAAGCAATGCAACAGATTTAATGTATACTGAATGTGTAGCTAAAACTAATTTGCTCTCTCTGCTCTGGTTGTTGTGGTGGTGGTAGTTTCAGCTTGAATGCTTGACTTTTAATAAACTCAAATGGCACCGTCTTTTCATAAATATTCATATGTTATGCACAGCGATCCACAGAGCCAGGCAAGGCAGGTTTATTTGTACAGCACCTTTCAACAACAAGGCAATTCACAGTGCTTTACAGAAAAGAAACACAAGACAAAACAAAAAAACAAATTTGAACAGGATTTAAAAGAGTACAGTAAAATAGGTGACGAAAATGAGCAGTGGAGTAAAACCGATAAAACAGGAGAATAAAAATTATGAGTGCAGTTACAATGCAGTGCAAGATATGAATACATGGTCCCAAATTTGATTTAATAAAAGGCAGAGGCAAATAGAAAAGTCTTAAGCCCCGATTTAAGAGAAGAGAGTTGGAGCAGACTGAAAAAAAAAGGACTCACCCAGAGGCTTTTACTGAGGGGCGATGAGGTCTGTTGCTGCAGTTCTTAGTAGTTGCCAATAGAGGTCAATGAGACTCATCGATTGCTTAACATTTAAAGGGACAGCTCAGCCAGAGGCACAATAAAAACCTTTTTTCACCTCCCCTTAGAGAATTCTGCTGGCTGCTGCCTGATTATTTGAGCTGTCAGCTGCAGTTCACTTAAATACACTGAGTGAGCAATTTAAGTTATTTCATGCTTGCAGGACCAAAA
Source organism: Lates calcarifer (assembly GCF_001640805.2). Lineage (NCBI taxonomy): Eukaryota > Metazoa > Chordata > Actinopteri > Centropomidae > Lates > Lates calcarifer. The sequence goes on along the minus strand of NC_066851.1, from coordinate 20,813,160 downwards.
ACAAGCACATTAAAAAAAAAAAAAGACACTCACAGAAATCCACAGATTTAATTTTAGTTCTATCTAGAGCTGATGTTTCAAGCCAGATGTCTTTGTTTGCACACAAAGAATAAACTCGGCCCAATAAAGTCTGTGAATAATCATATACGAGACGGTGAGGCACATAAACATGATTTTAAAAGAAAACTGAATTACAGACGTGCAAATATGCAGGGACTTTGAGACACCAGGCATCTGAGCCATTTTTAATTTCTGGCTCAAATTGTTCATATTTCTAATCCGATCTGACTTTAAAAGACCTTCCTGATCTTGTCTCTGATTAATTAACACACTCCATAACAAGAGATCATATTCACAATTTTGGAAAAGCTTGTCAGAGCCTTTAGTTAAGTAAAAGCACCAATAAATTAACATAAAAACTCCATTACAAGGAAAAATCCTGCCTAAAAAATCCTAAAAGTATTGTAAGTATCAAGACTCAATTTAATCATCATTATGCAACACAAGATTGTATAACCAAATTACAGATGTGGTCCATTTATGCTACTCACAAAACAAAAGTTATGTAAATGAATGAATAAATAATCAAGTCATAACAATAAAACTATTTTCGTGGTGGAGTTTGGAGGATGAATTCAGTCGTCTCACAGTCTGAGGGAAGAAACTGTTCTGAGGTCTGGTGGCATGGCAGCATGTCAGTGTAGAAGTATATACTGTTATATCATCATATATGGCAGTGTTAGATTGTTAATATAGATGCATCAGGGCTTTACAGTTGTAGCTGCTGGAGATGGAGCTGGTTTTAACTACTTTATATACAGTTAGGTTGTGTAGTTTCAGTGGTCTCCAACCAGGCAGAGACATCAGATAAAGGAGAGAAGAAAAAAAGTCCTGATACAAAACTTTGAGGAGTTTTGGACAGATTTTTACTTTGTTCATTGAAATATTGGATCATTTTACCTCTGTGGTCGCTGAGTGGTTGTTTAAATAAAACCACAGGAGAGGTTTAGAGGGAAAATTATCATTTGGTGAAACTGTTAACAATTCAAAGACATCTGAAATGTGCTAGTACTACTTTTTTGTAAGAGCCCATAAGCCAAAAGGTTGTAAATCACTGGTTGAATCTTGTATTTCATATGATTATAATCATTTTGTTTTTGCTTTTTATGTGTTTTACAAATTAATCTGGAAAAGAAATGTAGCTACAGCTGTCAAATGCAGTAAAAAGTGTAATATTTCCATCTTAAATGTAGTAGAGTAAAAGTATAAAGGAGCAGAAAATGGAGACACCAAAATAAAGTACATGTAGCTCAAAACTGCAGCTGAAGAAATGAACTCAGTTACCATCCAGCAGTGTTTATCTGTGCAGTGAGGATGTTTAAATAACCTAGATTCTAAAAAGGGATACTGTCGTTGAAGGTTTTGAGCACTGGGTGGCGTATTTGCACTGCATGTCAGTGTGTGAAACTGCTTTTCCCAGTCATGTTTGACAAAATATCTTGAACTCAAAGTAACATTCAGTCATGTTACTGTGTATCAGCTATGACTATGAAGTGACTAATTCATTGGTACAGCATTAAAAATCAGTTGTAGTCCCATATAGTTAAAGAAAAAATGCAAATTACATGTTTATTCAGAGGTTATTTACAGTGAATATATTTCCCAATGATACATAAGGTAAAAATAAGTACATAAAACATTTTATTGACAGATAAAGACTTTGGAATGTCAGGCTTCTTCATTGCTAAAACTGTTTGCCCCCTTTTTATACATTTACAAGAATTGCAGGTACACATTTCCACGTGAAAAAAACAAAACAAAACCTATTGAGCATTTGTGTTTTTGATCTCATGACATATATGTATAACAGAGCTTGGAGCTACTTGGAGAGCATGTAGGTGAACTGTATGTCAGGACTACCTTCCACTGTTTACATTCAGTTAAAATCTGTAAAATACTATCCACATAAAATCACATAAAGAATATATCCAACATATAAACATACAGAAATTACCTTTAGGCTAAATACAAAAAAGTGTATTCCTTTGGTAGAAAACATTTATCTCAAGAAAAACATGTGCTCGATATAGAGAAGTAGTATATCTTGCATCTTGCGTGGCCTGTCAGACTCTTTACATCCACTGGCCAATGAACTTATGGGACTAAACATTCATCTCATATCAGGAGTGCTGCATATTCATTTATGTTGGCGTCTCATAAACCCAGACCAGCCCGCTGCTGACATGCACAGGGCTGTTTGCACTGGCACTGCGCTCCTCTAGAAACACAGCAACTTCTGATTACAGCATGAAGGTGTTCATTCACAGGTCGATCTGTACAGTACTTTGGTTCATTTTTTGATCACCAAGTCCTTAGAGTGCTGGGGGGGGGGGGTATTGCGCGCAATGCGTCCAAGTGTAAACTATGTGCCCATAGAGTTACAAGATAGACGAAAACGTTACAAATGAAGCAGTGACGCATACAAAAAAATCAATAAAAATCTTATTTTTCTTTAAATCTCTTTCTCCGGACTTGTCTTGTGCATGAAATGGGGCAAAAATTACTGCCATACACAACTAGTAATTTCAGACAGTGCAACTCAAACTTCATTCATCTCCTCGCTCAGAAGATTTTCAGCCTTTTACCAATCGCTCTCCCTCCCTCGCCACTCTCTGGCTCGGCTGGTCTTTAGATAGAGGGCAGTACTTGATGGTGTGCGCATTGTCGCCGTTGGCACTGCAGAGGGGGCAGGTGTATGCCCGGAGGATGGGGCACAGGACTCTGCCGTCCGCCGTCTTCAGGATGTGGGTGCCGTAAACCTCCTCCGGTGCGCCGTTATTCCGACAGAAGACGCACACCTTCGGCTCCGGTTTTGCCCTCTGAGTCTGTTTGCGCCTCCGCTCCGCGGAGAGCAGGTCGAGGCCGGCGAAGCTGCCCCTGTACGAGGGCGAATCTCTGTCTCCGAGCGGTGAATCGCCACCGGCCAGGTGCTCGTACGGCCTGAGGAGCGAAATGCGCTCCTTGAGATCGTAGATGGAGATCGGCGGAGAGCTCGGGGCCGCGCAGCAGCAGCAGTCCAAGGGTCCGTCGCTGTCCCTGCCGTGCCCAATTACGCAGGAACAAACCGGGGAGTCGTCCTCCAAGCCCAGAGTCGCTTTAAGAGACTCGGTTATCGAGTTGGGGCTGCAGGACGGGCTGTTGATCTTATTCTTGGCGACAAGTGTCGACAGGCCGAGGTAGTCGTTCCAGAAATTAAAAGTGTAATCATACGGAGACCGCGCGTCCAGGTAGCCGCGGTCCAAGAAATCCATCCTGTCAGAGCTGCAGAGTTTACCGTCCACACAGGTGAATAGGCGTTTCGGATGATGTGTTTGTCAGCATGGGTAGCCTGTGGAGGTGATCTACTCTCTTCTCTCGCTGGGTCCAGTATGCAGAGCACTCAACATGTAGGCGCTGATAAGTTCCCCAGAATAAAACAGGGGGGCGTGGTTTGGTTCAAGTTGATTATCTCTCTGGCCCCATAGGAGGGTCTACAGAGCAGAGCAGGGACTTACTGAGCTGGGAAAATCATTTTCCCTCTCTGTGAATACTATGAGTATTATCACTATGAGAGCATCAAGAGAGTCATTTATCCTGTTGACTGAGGGATACTGATGAATTGTCCTTATTATGATTATTTCACAAGTTGTTTGTCCTTAGTTTTGTTGCATTTTGGCAGTTTTAATACAAGAAGTGTCTGTTTTGCTACTTGATTTAAAACAAATGTTGTTTAATTCACAGCAAAGTTTTTTTTTAAAATTAATAATGTTTAAACATCCAGTAGGTGTTTGCCTCCAGCAGCAGCAGTTTATATAAAGAGGAACTCCTGTGATTTTTGTGTAAAGTTGGAGGACTTGCGTGGGTAAGATTTAAAACAGAGTATGTCAGCAGAGGCCAAGACACCTTGACTTTTCTTGTCCTTACTTTGGCTCATGCTCCAAAAACACTGGAGCCGACATTCTTCTCATATCATGAGATCCTAATTGTTTGGTTTAGGGCCAGATAGTGGTCTAGGGATAAGCTCAGATAACCCTGATTATCCCAACAGGGTTATTTTCTCAGACTTTAAGGCAGAAAACATAATGAAACTGTTTCTAAAGGCTGAATGATAACCACAGCTAGTAAACTAATGTCAGAAATGCATCCACTCTTGGCTTTGGAGGTAAACATCATCCAAATTGAAGCATCTGATAAGGTCGAGTCACATTGTTGAACTGGTTGCAATGTGTAAAAATATTCAACCTGTGACGAACAATCAAAAGGAGACATAGTTTTGTTTTAGAGGCCAATAAAGGTTGGGAAACATTTGTCCATACCCCATATTCTCAGGAGACATAGATTAGGACAGAGTCTTAAAGGATAGGTTCACTTTCTTACAACAGCACCCTGTGAGGATTGTAGATTTTCTCTCACACCTACTCAGTATGGAGAGGGAGAATGATTAGGGTGACAAAAACCAGTTTCAATGTACATATGGTCATGTGAAGACATATATGAAGCTATGTGAACTTGTCTTTTTAGATAAGTGCTTTCTCACATCCTAAAGATTCTGAAAGTTAGTATTTTAAGTTTAAACAAAAGCAAATGAAAGAGCTAGGGAGAGTAAATGAGCAGCAATATCTACAGTGGAAATGATTAGTTAACTGACAGAAAAAGTGAAGTGAAGTGAAAATATTTTCACATTCTCCAGTTCAAGCTTCTTAAATGGTGGGAATTACGTCTTATCTTTGTCATATGTTATAGTAAACTAAATATCTCTGGGTTTTGGACATTTTAAGATGCCTCCTTGGATCTTTTTGACATGTCATACACCAAATTAAATGAAAAAAAAAACCCTAATCCACACAAGTTCATGACAAATAAATTCAAGTTAACAGTCTCGTGCAGGCGTCTGTGTTTGGTTGACAGGAGATTACTGTGACACAAACTGCAGCAGCACAATAACAACAACCTTTTGGCACAAACAAATTAAGACGAAAAAAATCTGCATTGTGCATGTGACCACTTAAACAGATCCTCCCTTCCTGCACGGATGAACCTATAGTGAGTCGTTCCACATGGAGCTGCCATGTCCTCCCTGCACCTGTTCTGCTTCCCCTGAGTCCATGGCTTTGTGCTCACAACCAGGCCTCCTCTGCTCCATTGTCTCCTCTCTACAGCGGGCCGTTTAACTTCATTAATATGCATTAAAACAGAGTGTGCCACATGCGTGTATGTGTGTGTGTGTGTGTGTGTGTGTGTGTGTCATCCAAATCTCAGTAAGACAGGCTCATAAAAAAAGAGCTTGATAACTGACCTGACTGCCAGGACAATGACTGTGTTACTATTTTTGTCACACTCTCCAGTGAAATATTAAGGACAGTAAAAGTTGAGACAGAAGTCATTTGCACGTCTTATATTTTAAAACCAGAGCTAAGATCCAGTTTGCTTCCTCTGTGGGGGTTTTCATTGATGAAATAAATCAATATCAGTCCACCACAGGCTGAGAGTGAGTCTTTGGAAATTAGCCTGTGATTTAGACTTTTAGGGAAATATATATGAAAACCTGAATTCTTGTTTTTATTGTCTGGATCCAGTTTTGTTCTCATGACAGTGTATCACAGCTTTATTAGCATGTGTTTGTCTCTTGGTTTGTGTATAGTGGAAGTCACAATAAATTCAGAAGTAAGAGACCTACATTTGATGTCACAAAGGGAATGAATTTGACTTTAAATCATGCAAAAATCTTCCAGAAACTGCGTGTGTCCAAAATTTGCATGGCCCCATAAATCCTGAAAAGGATTCTTTGAAAAGAGAATACATTTGCTGCTGCTATAAAAAAGAAAAAAAAAAGTTTCCAGTGTGAGTGTAGATGGCACAAAGCATGAAGAAAATCATGTTAGCGAGACAGTTTCTTCTATGTGAGAATAAATTATCATCAGAATACACCACATGGTCCATTTTCAAGGTCACCTCCGGCTCTGCATGCACAAAGGAAATCATGAGAGAGCATTTAAAAGATGAATGGCTGCCATATCACAATAGATAAATTGCATGAGGGCCAATATGACATGTGGCTCTGTTGCTTCAGGGTGCCTATATTACTCTGAATGCAAAACATGTTTGGCAGCAACAAAGGAAGTATTGATAATGAATATGAAATACACTCAGTTTTACATTCGAGGAGTTTCATTCAGGGTCCCATCACTTGAAAAAAAAAGGCAGCAGCTGATCTTTCATAATGATTTCTGGCATGAAAATTGAAGTTGATGCGCTTTTAAAACACAGAAGGCAATTCAAAAAGTGCTTTACATGAGGCAGAGTGCATTTAGATGCAAAATAAAAGTGAAAAGAATGGACAAAAAGTAATAGATGAGGAGTACAGTTTCAGTGTAGTTAAAGGAAACTAAGTGCAGAAGAGAAAACAAGGGAAACAAGATAGTTTTATTATAAATGTAAAAGAACCAAAGTTGGTTTAGGTTTAAGTTGATTTCATCTTTGTGCAGCAGCTAACTGCAGTTTCACTGTTACCGGTACTTACTAACTGCTCCCCAAAGATATGAGGAACCTACTAGATTTATATTCTTAGAGCATATCAGAAATGTTTTTTGGCCCTAAGCAGTTAAGTGATTTATAATCCAGCAGCAGCACTTTAAAATCTATTCTATGACTAATTGGAAGTCAGTGGGAAAGTTAAAAAAGAGGAGGAGTGAGCTCAGTCTTGCAGGCTCATTCTGTGCTGCAGTTGTCAAATGGTCATTTTACTGTTACACAAACTAATACATCCATTTTTAAAATTAGATTTTACTTCACTGACAGATTTCCCTGAAATTCATCTTGCATCAAAAGGTGAAGACCTGTGAAACAAAACATAAAAAATACCCTCTAAACATCCATTGTATTTGCATATGTGCAGGCTTTGCTGAATCCTACATAGTTTTAGGTTTAGACAACAGAGAGACTTTGGTTTTTCCATTCTTAAACAAGACAACAGTCTTTTTCTAACCTTTACCAAGTATGAATGAAAACATAAATTATGTTTTAGCTGCTACTGTAAGGAAAACAAATGGATTAATTTGGCTGTGAAAGTTTTGCAAACATGTTCTGTGTAGATATTTTGCAACTTGGCGGATGCACTCCTTAACTTTTCTTAATTATACTGATAAAAAATATAATTCAGGTGACAGTGACACTATGTTTCTGTCAGTAGCTTATGTCGTTGCAAACTAGTAGGAAACAGGATTGGTATTAAATAATGTAGAATTCTTTTTTCAAATTGTAACACAAAGAAATGAAACTTATTATTGACATTTTAGGCATTAGAGGCACTTAAAAAGAGTCTGTGATAAGCTTTAACTTGCAAGTGCTGAGATAACAGTAAGAGTTACTTCCATTGTGGCCAAATAGCAGCTGCAAATCTTTCTTTGTTCACATAATGTGTGGCCATTGTTTCACTCTGTTTACTTCTCAGTTTCTCTCTGGCCTCCTCACAGGCTGCTACAGAGCGGGAGCCGCATCTCATGGGGCTTTTATTTTTTCAGCTCCATTAAATACAGTGTCTCTAGCTTTCAAAGGGTTAAAAATCTTCATGTGTAAATACGGTTTCAGAGCTCGGTGATCGCACCCAGAGGCCTCCCAGGCAGCTCTGTCTGCCGAGCAGGCGAGGCTGAGATGGGCAGGCGCTGCTCCCCCATTCATCACTGTCAAGTTGAATAGAAAATTAACAAATCCCTTAATTAAAAGACCTTTCTAGACTCTGGTGTGTGTGTGTGTGTGTGTGTGTGTGTGTGTGTGTGTTTACCACGTGCCAGCTGCACTGCTACATTGTGCAAGCTACAACGGCCTGGCACAAGAGGCACACACACAACACTCACTTCCATGCAAACATACACACTCACACACACACACACACACACACACACACACACACAGACCCCTGCCATTCCTGCTGCTGCATTAATTGCATAAACTGCATAATGTGGCCCAGCCTGAGCAGAGCTTCACTCTGGATCTCTATGCCTCCCCAGACACAGAGCTGGGTGGGGAGTCAGTTGGGGCTTTGATCCCTGACCTCTGCCTTCTCTCCTGGGAATATAAGACTGCATCTCTAACGGTCCGTCCATCTGCACACACACAAACACACTCTCTGCCACCACCTCCCCTCCCCTCTCAGACCCCCAGCTCCTAGACTCAACCCAACCCCAGACACGTGTCAGTGTCACCAGCAGCAATAGAGAATGCTAAACAAGCCAAGGTCAACCCTGAAATTAGGGGGTGGCTTTCGGCCTGTCAAGTGCTTTGTCATGACCACCACGTCTCTGAATGCGACCTGCTATTACTTAGCCCACATTTCCACCCCCTCAGCCCGGTGGTGGGGCATTCATGTATTCACACACATACAGACAATATCCCCTTGACATGATGGAAGTGGGGACTGACTGAAAGGAATGTGGATCAATATCCACAGAGCTAGAGACGTAGAAAACCTACATCAATTAGCCACAATATTAACACCAGTAACTGGTTTAATGTTGTGGCTGATTGGTTTAAATGTGTGCTTGAATATTAATATTATGTATGTGTAATACTAAATATTTTCACATTTTTAACTCTTGATTTGGGTCAGATCCATGTCAGACACCATTTTAAAAATCTTTGGTTCTTGCAAATTAAAGCTCAAGCAATTACTTGATTAATCAATTTGTCAGCTGTCAAAAAATTAAACAGCAGCTTCTCCAATGTGAGGATTTGCCCTTTTAGTCTGTTTTATGTAATTTTAAACTGAGAAAAGATACCATCTACCATCACATTAGGTGAAGAAAAGCAGCAAATCTTCACATTGGAAAATGTATGTTTGCTTGTATTTTTGCTTATAAAAAGACTTAAAATGATAAACTAGCTGCAGATATGCTGTATTTTCTGTTGACTGACTAATTGATTATTCAACTAATCATTTCAACTCTAGGTTAAATAATTTTATGACTGCTTGCACAGTGTAATACTGTTAAATAAAGGACTAAAAACTCTTTGCTGAGACCAGTTGCTGTAACCAAACTTGTCACTGGGGCAGGGAGAGCAGACAAGGAGCAGGAACAGGAGGAGGAGGACGAGGGAAGTTGTGGGCCCATGGATCAGAAACTTGTTAACTCACCCAAATCTGCAGAGATTAGAGCGGGAAGTGGTCAAAGGGCTTAGGGTGTATCGGTACAATGGGGCAGAGAGGATTAAAAGTGGATTCGCTGAGCCCCTGCGATGCCCTTCATCTCTGGGGGTCCACAGCCAGAGCACCTTTGTTGGGTTAACTAACGGCACTTCCCATGAACGCAGAGGACAGACCAATCCCTTTTTAATGATGCAGGGAAAATTCCATTGGCCCTGATTACCACAATGCTTTCGAGAGCCGCCATTGTCCCACACACCATGTCGAGCTTTTAAACTGTGCAGCCAGGCGAGTGGACTGCGAGGCGTTTGAAGTCTACTTGTAGTATTTTAGCCCTGTAGAAATAACCTTTGCTGAAACAATGCTGATATGTGCATCTAGTTTATGGTTGGAGCATAAATGCTAACACTAGCACTGCCAGGGCTTTAATTGCCACTGTGACCACCCATGCCTGAAATATACAGAGTAGTATGGAGCTTAATGGGTTGTAACATAGTGCTATAAAGTGGTGAATGTTTATATGAAAGGTAAAAGGTTTGATAGCAACTATTTAAATTATCTTACATTGTCCCCTTGTGATGTCCCGTTGTTCTACTCCTGTACATTAGGTGGGCTGCAGATTGAATAAGTGAAATGTTCCTAAGTTGCAGAGCTGACCTGCAGAAATATTCTTACTGGCTGACCAAAGAATCATGAAACCTCAATAAAACTTTCTTAGCAATTACTGAATGATAGTAGAATTAGTCACAGGGAATTGGCTTCCAAACGCATTGCAACCTGAGTAGCTGCAAACCCAAGCCTCATTTATGTTTTCTTTTCCCTTTTTGCATTTGTCCTTACAGAGATGGCAACACTTTGGTTGAGACTGAAAAATCTTGGCTGTATCGCCATGAAATTTGGTGTAGTTGTTTGGTGGTTGTGTGACATGGTGATTCCCTGACTTTCCCTTTAGTGCCACCATGAGGTTTACATTCTTGGGTTTTAGCTGAAAATATATTGACAACTCCTGGATGGATTGCCAAGATATTTGGCACAGATATTCATGTTCCCCTCAGAATTAATTGCAGTTATTTTGGTGATCCTGTAACCTTTCATCTAGTGCCACCATCAGGTCAAAGTTTTGATTTATTAATTTGTGTTTGTTCAGTGCTAACTAGCAAATGTTAGCATGTTAAAAAGCTAACATTATATTTGATAAACATCAGCATATTAGTCTTGTTGTTAGTGTTATATTAGCATGGTGATATTAGTCTCTAGATCAAAGCACTGCTGTGTCTAAGCACAGCCTAAATATTAGCAAATGTTAGCATGGTAGCACCTGTTAGACAGCTAATAATAAGAAGGACTTTGGTGATTACACTGTAAGTGATGTCTTGTGCATGATGCACGGATGTGTTCTTTGCAGTGTTCGTGGTATGTTGATAGTAACAATAAAGCTGCTGTTTAACTTGAAACCTGCTAACCACTGATGTTGTCTTATCTGTAAACCCCAGCTCACCACAGTATTTCTTGATTAAAACTGACTGACTCTGATGTTCTCCGTACTAAAATCCTCTCCTCACTCATTACAGTCAGGCTTGTGGTCCACTGCTAATATGCAGTAAACTCCACAGTCCTCTACCACGCTGACTATCAGCTCTCAGAGGCAGATGTGTCTCGTCTCATATTAGCTCATGCACGGCTGTCCCTTGTGATCTTTCAGCTATGCAGCCGCTGTCATGTCCACAATCTCTCATCTCGCATTCAGTTTCCTGAAACTGAATTACAAAGAAACAGAACACGTTGGGGAAACAGATAAAACACATTTGGGTTCATTGCCTACATGGCTGAATGCCAATCCCATTCTCAGTTTGTACAATATGTTCACCATCAAAATCCAACGCTGTATCTGTACCAGCTGTTTTTGTTTGGTGTCAGAGTGCTGAGATAGAGGTTTTGGACCTGATAGAGCTGACGGTGAGGGTGATGGTGTCTAGCTTTGAGGATGAAAAAAGGAAGAGAGAGAGATGTTTTTGTCCAGTCATGCCATGTTTTTGTTAAAATAATAAGCAATGATGTATCACAGGAAAAGGGTAATTATCACAGGTGAATATCATGAGCAAGCGTGATTGTCTGGATCAGAATTTACCCTCAGGTGTAGTAATTATAATACAGCAATTCACAAGAAGTTAAAGGAACAATTTCTAGTTTTATTGGCCTTTGTCATTTGATGAAGTGTTGTAATTTCTCATTTTGGTCTTCCTGCCCTTTTTTAAATTGAATATGGAGTAGAAAGGGTTGATTAAAAAGATTTTAATTCTTAGGGAGTGACACAAAGATATTTGTCAGACAATTGTAGTTGCAGGAAATATCACAAGGTTAGTGGAAAAGACTGTGCTTATTTACTGTAATACAGAAGTTCAGACCACTCATTTGTCCTTTAAGATATTATTCACTGCCTGATTTTAGGTCGAGAGGAGCAGCTAACATGTTGAGTAATGCTTCCTACTGATGATATCTAACAGGTCAAGCGGGTAAATAAACATATGAACAAGAAATATTTGAGGAGCAGAGGAAACTGTTTTACTGAGCAGAAGCTGCAGTGTGTGATTCTGCAGGTGCCTGCAGGATAAGTCATTACATCGAAACAGCAATCAGAGGATTTGTCCATTCATCCACTTTTATTTGTTGTGTGCTAAATTTAATGTAATACGTTTCATCATAGTTCTTGTTTTCAATGGTTTTTATTCAGTTTTTAGTCTTGTTTTGGTCATAAAAAGGTTATTTTCCATACTTTTTATTGATGTTAGCATGAAGACTGGAAAAAATCTGCCTACCAGCATCTCCACATAAGCCGAAGAAAAAGAATAACCAGTCTAGAGAGTGAATTTAACCAGTTTTACCAGATTGTTGTGGTTCTTGCATCAGACAATTTACCTGACGCTGTCTGACTGAAACATCTTGCTGCTGTAAACCCTGCCTGTCTGTACACCTCGGGTGGGTTAAAACATTCAGTAAGAGTGATTTGCTGCTATTAGTTGACCCACTATCCCATCTGCAGAACACACACAGACCGGTGGACCCATATGCAGACTGGGACAGGCCTGGCAGCGTAATGGTCGATACCACACAGGACCACAGATGGGTCCCCGCACTGTGGAGCCGGTGGCTGGCGCCACAACCTGGGCGCTGGCCAGATGGGCCACCCTGAGAGAGGCTCAGCCTGTCAGGCCCAAACAGGCTGATCTTATTACTGTGGGCCAAGACTGGAGTCTGGTTCCACACATATACAAACACACATCATCAGGGGAATCCACATTATCATGCCTGACTGTCACAGGCTGGATTCACCCTGTTGTGTTTTCACCTGTGCGGTTTGTCAGATGTTTTCATTGCTGCTCAAACCGGAAAAATCAGGTTCTGTGTGGGTTCTCATGTTTAGATAACAAAAAAACTGAATCTTTGTCCCTGGAAAATGGCATCTTCTCAGGTTTCTTGCGATAGGAGAATGTTGGATGTGCAACCAGGTGCACAGTAGTAGCCTGCATGTCATTTTTCCAACAAGGTCTTTGAAGGATAAAACAGAGTGTTTTTGTTCCATGTTGTTGTTTTGAGTGTTTGCACTGCTTTTCCCCTGCATGTTTTCAGTGAGGGAACCTGCATCTTGTTAGCTGTGGAAAATATCCAGCGGATATTTAATATTTAATAAATATCATAACATTATATCTGGAAACTCATTGTCAGTCTAACCCTTATTCCATCTTTCCTGTTTTTAATCTTGTCACAAAAATGCAAATACTTCAACGTATAGCCAGAATGTCAGCTGCCTTTCTTAAAATCAGACCCTAAAATGGTAATAAACAAAGCTCTGAAAATTAATTCGCTCCTGGAGCTTCTCATATCGAGGGTGCCGTCTCGAGAAATTGAGATTCCCAAATATGGATGAGCGCTGCTGAATGTGAAGCAGAGTGTTAGTGAGAACATGCTCTGAAAAATGATTCCCAGGATAAATAAAAGTTTAAAAAGCTGATTTTTTTTTTTAGATCAAAGGTCTGACAGGAGTGCTACATTCCTGTTAAAGTGGAGTGTCGGGGGTAACAAGAACGTGGTTGTCCATATGGAGTCCTATCTGCTTTCAGCTAATGGCTGAACTCCATGTGCAGGTCACATGTAGTTATTTTCTGTTGTCTGTGTCATCTGGTGTAGAGTTTTCAGCCATGCTAGCAAGATAGTTATATGGCATGCCAATGTTGGTTGGTCTGTTGGTTCACTGCTTCAGTCCAGATGGAAATATTTCAGCAACTATCGACTGGATTGCCATGAAATTTTGTACAGACATTTGTGGTTCCCGGAGGATGGATCCTACTGACTTTAAAGATCCATTGACCTTCCTCTAGCACCACTATGAGGTTCTCATTAGAGGCTTTGAGTGAAATGTCCCAAAAACAATTGAATTAAATTTGGCACCAATATCCACAAGAGGATAATTCTTAATGACTTGAATCTAGGCATGGGTTGGTACGAGATTCTGACAGTATGATAACCTTAAACAAAGATGACACGGTTTTGTATTATCACAGTATTGCGATTATAGCTTTAGTACTAAAATAAAAGTATTCATTTTACAGAAAATGTGTCCTTCTCTGCTCTAATTAATTCTTATCTGCCACTGTAGCAAGCCCATAGTATTTATTTCACTGACACTGTACATGCTAACTATTGTAGCTGTTGCATATGTTCATTTCAAGACAGCGTTATCTTGAATTTGGTATAGAGAGATGGGTGGTGCTCCCGTAGATGCAAAATCAGGTTTGAAGTTTTGCCTCCTCTTGCAGCCACTCTCTGCAAGCACGTTCTGCAAGTCAGCTGACCTTCCTCCTCCAAATCACAACTGTAAAATTTTACACATACATTCATGTTCTGATCAGGATTAATTGATCCTGTAACTTTCCATCATCATCATGTCAGAATGTAAATTTGTTGTTTATGACCAAATACCCTGTCAAACTACAGACATTCCCATCAGCTTGACCTTTATTTTGTGTTTATTGCTAATTAGCAACTGTTAGCATGTTACCATGCTAATCTAAGATGAACATGGCAAATATTCGCGCTAGGAAACATTAGCATGTCAGCTTTGTCATTGCAAGCACGTTTCTCTGTTAGCATTAGCCTAAGTAGAGCTTCACAGAGCCACTGGCATGTTTGTTTGGCATCTAGAAACAGTCGTAAAAAGAGGAGTGTTTAAAAAGAAAGGATGGAAAAAATAAAGTGAACAAATAAGTGCAATTTACTAAAAACGGAAAATGAAAGAAAACAGGAAGCATTTTTTCCTCCACATCTGTTCAGTTGTCATCAGTAGAAAAATATTCAATCACTTGGGTAGTATGACAAGATGGCATAAAATATGTGTTTTAATCAGTTGAATTAAATGACACAGTTGTGACTTGACTTGTAATTACAGCGTAAGGAAGCTTGACTGGCCAATTTAGAATGAAAAATGTGAGCAGCTGTAATCAATGTTACATTTTGCAAATGCCAAATCAGCTGTATTGAGTTGTCATTCACTCTAACCCTTAATTTTCCAGCTCCAAATGATATTTCAACATTAACAATGATAGACTCATAGCTGAGGAACAGGGCTTAATGTTGCATGCTGCCAAAAAGAAATGGATTTCCATTGCCTTAGTGTCATCCACAGTAATATAACCCGTCCTGGTTTTTGTCCTCAATCTGACAGCTCTGAAACAGGATGAATGAGAACCATCTCCCAAGGTCAAGGTCATGGTTTGGGGCTGATTTAGGCTCTGAGGCCTTATTGTCAGGAAGCATCTTCATTTGAAATTCACACAACATAAAGTCAGGTTTGACTGGCAGCATGAGTGGGGGGTATGTGGGGGTTGTAATATTCTCAGGAGCGAGGCGCAAGATGGATGGATAGGTTTTCTTACCGCACACTGATTTCCACATTTGGATGATTAGGTTTATTATTTGGCCCGCTGCTACATTAGCATGTGATTATCCTTGGTATCCTACAGAGAGAGGCATATTTAACTTTTGAGAACAAAGGAGGATCACGGTGGTCACCTGAGTCTCTCTCTTTTTTTTTTTTTGGCTGCGGAAAGAAAAACAACATGGAGGCGTTCGGCCTGGTTGCTTTGGCCTGGGACCGTGTTTAGTTCTGCAGCTCCTCTCAGTCTGCCTCCTTCCCCTCTTTTCTCTAGTTCCCCTTTTCTTTCCATCCCCTAGCAAACATTTCTCCCCGACTCTTTTGTTTGCCAAGATCCAGGTTACCATGGCTACCAACTGGCGCTTTATGAGCACCTCATCCCTCATCTAAATATTCCTAGTTATCTATGGTAATGAAATGCACACACCATTATCTGGCTTAATGAAATACACTCTATTGTCTATGATTAGAACGAGAAAGCTTTATTTCTCTCGTCGTCTTGTGTTGCAGTGTTCCCTGGCTGCGATAACAACTGCACCACCATTGGAGCTGTGGGTTCTTTCAGGCTCTAGTTCTGTTGTGAGCTTTGGACAATAAAGAAACAATGTCCAGTTGCTGTGAGCAGCCCTGCTATGCTGCTTATGTGGCTGTTTGATTGCACTAATTGGCCCGTCTGCGCTGTCTTTTCCTCGTGATGGACTCACCACTGCTGCTGTGAATTCTGCTTCCAAACTAATGCAGCCTATTAAAAAAAAAAAAAAAAAAAAGATTATGGCAATAAAATCTTTATATATTCTCTATTTTGACAAGGCTACAACATAACAGGCTGCAGAGGAGCCACATTGAGAAAAGCAAGCACAAGCAGAAATAGCACATCATTATCTAACAGTGTCTGAATTCACAATCTTTGCCTCTTGTGTGAGGAAGAAAAAGGCAGATCAACTCCTACCCGTATAGCACTATTCATCTGTGCTGTAGTTTTCCATGGTCTTTGAAAACCTTTGAAATATCAAGAGCATCATAAAACAGATATACCGTAAAAATGTGCATCTGATATCTCTTGTTCTCCTGCAGTGATAAAAAAGAAAAGTGAAAATAACAGCGAGTGTGTACTTTTGTAAAGAGCACATCTGTGTGAGTGCGCCGGTGTCTATTTCCAATTCAGGCTGGGGTAATATCTGCAGATTGGGTGGTTAAGTCACTCTGCATTTCATGAGCCAGTCCTGTCACTAACAGTTATCTCCTCACTGCCCTCTGAGGAGTTGTCTAGGTGAAATGATTCTCTGAAGCTCTGAATAATGCATGAAATTACGTAATGCAAATGGAGGCTTTATTTCCCCTGCCTCTCGCAGACGCCGGGGCCGGAGCCACTGTATTAGAACAGCAAAGGAGAAACAGTGGGAGTCCCCAGAGTAAAGGAACTACAGCGCGGAGCGAAAAGGTCAACGATAAAACCTGGAGCTTCTCCTCACATGCAGCTTTATCAAGTATGAGTTGGAGTTATTGCACGCTGCACAGGCAGAATTGCAGAGCAGAGCAGGACGTTATTCACAGGGCTATCATGGGAGGCTTATTGTGTGAAGGCAGTGAAATATTCATTAAGCAACAGCCTGGCTGGTTTCCACACTGCCTGCCTGTAAACAGAAGCCCAATCAAATATAAATAATACCAGGAGAGAGAGAGAGCAGCGCTGAATTTTATCCAGATCAAGAAATGTCACTTGCCTTATATGCACCAAATTAGGCTACACTAAACTGTTGTCAAGTCCCTGTTTCAACAAGTAGATGAGCCTTCCCACCATCCCCCCCCCTCTGTAGAGGGTAGACCTGAATGGCATTAATTGCCCCCTAAGATGACGGGCAGATGAAAGTGAGGTGCTGGTTTGCTCTGGGACATGGAGGCCGGTTACAAAGAGAGGCTGAGGACGGCTGGCAGGTCTCACCAACTTCAAAAGCAGATAAAGGACCTTTTTATACAAAAGAACTTGTTTTTTTTTTTCTTCCTTTTCCCTCTTTTTTTTTTTTTTTTTTTGCTTAATCTTCAGATTCAGGGGTTTATTCGTGCCAGCCTCCTCGCCTTTGTCCACTTTGTGTCAGGTTTTAACGCCAGAGGATTAAATTGCTGTTGCGGAAATCATTGTTTGTGTTTTCTTCCAACCCGCTGCCTCCCATTGTCCTGTGACATAATCGACCGCTCTCTAACAATATGAGAGGTTCATCTCTTTCCTTTGGTTAGAAATGAACAGCGGATGGATCTGGTCACCTTGTTTGTCTGACGAAACAGTGGCACAATATGTTGTTTTGTTTAAGCAGAGTGCTCTTAACTCTTTAAGTAGCTTTTTTTTTTTTTGAAAATGAGGACAAGGAGGTCTTACTTTGAGGAGCCACAGACTGGTGAGAGAAAACACTGGTGAGCTGCCACTGACTATAACAAATGTGAGGTTGTTTTTCTTTTCTCAGCAAACAAAGGGAGGTCTAACCAGAGAAAATCAGAGCAGGAACACATTGGTCCAGAGGAATATATTAAACATATTTAGGACGGGACAAGGGGCTCTCACACAGAAGGAAAATAACAATGTGAGGAGGAAATAAAAAGCAAATAAACGATTCAGCTTCCTCTCGTTTATTCTTCCTCTGTCAGGTCCTATAAAGTCCTGCCTGGTCCCTCCACCCGGACCTTCACCTACAGCCCAGATTCCTGTCATTCTCCAGTGAAGGTATTGGTCTCCAGCCGCACAGCCAGCCCTCCATCTGCCCATGAATAGGACCAGTCACATTTCTGATAGCATTTAATGAAAAATCCACCCGGGCTTTGGAGAGGAGGGGAGGAGGGGGATGAAGGGTGGATATGGAGGGAGGAGTGGTGGTGGTGGGGGTGGGGGGGGTTTGACACAGGAGTGCTCAACAAAGAGTGCCTTTCACTGGAGTGAAAAGCGTAGATTGCTCCCTCTCTCCCTCCCCGCTCCCTCCTCGCTCTCTCATTTTGTCTTTTTTGATTCAACATCAAAAATGTGCCAAATGACTGGGCAGAAAACCCCAGAGGTTTTCAATGGGTGTGTGTGTGTGTGTGTGTGGAAAGTGTCACACAAAGGGACAGGTGTCTTGCGGTTTAAGGTGGCAGTGGTGTGGAGGACACAAAGGTAAAAGCAAACAGTCGGTGAGACCTCATTGAGGAAGGTGTTCTTCTGAAATCAGGGGAAGAATCTGGAATTTGTTTCTGAGTAATCACAATCAAATTAATGTTGATAAAGATGATTTAATATCCCTATATCCCTATCACTTTTAAGGACTAGGCTGGGGTTGCTCTTTATCTTTTTTATTGAGAAGAAACCCGATGAATAGACCAAAACAACAATGAGTCAGTCTGTTTCTCCATATTTCCTACTCTCCCTTCCCTGTCTGCGGCTCCCAGCCCCAAGGCCATTGGTTCTTAGTGAAGATAACACAGGTCACAGATGGACTGTTACATTTCTTAAAATCATTTCCCAAAGCAGCTGAGCACTCTAGTATTTAGCAAACTACTCAAAATGGATATATTATGGAAATAAATGGAATATTTGTTTGACCACTGTTTTCATCTCCAGTGAGTATTTACAGCAGCAGGACTCTGTATGTGGAATTGACTGGAGATAAACTACAGTGTTTGTGTTCGTGGTAATGAAGGAAGATGTCACCCAGTGCAACGGCGTGACTCATAATATTTGCTGGACAACAATGGAGCTCTATGGCACAGAGGAACAAGATATACCAAGCTTTGGTTACACAGACAATAGCTGTTAGTAGGATTAACTCATTGTTAGTTGTTGTCCTCGCATCAGCTTTGTTGACAGTAATTTGTGATTTCCAAGGGCTTGCAATACTGTTGAATTTTCTATTTTGTGACAAACTTGACATGTTGATGGGATTTTGAAAAAAAATTTAAATATGCCCAATTGAAGTCAACAACAATGATAAAAATCTATCAGATTGTGCTGTTTGTTGATGCTGCTGTACGGCTCTCGCGGGTAGACGGCTACAATAACAAGAGCGTTATCCCTCAATAGATTGTGTGGTTGGCAGTTTTTGGGCAGAACCACAGCATTTGCTTGTGGATATAAACATGCAGTCCGCATACCTGCTGCTGCTGCTGCTGGGGTCTGGTACAACATTTTGAGACCAGGCTGACTCTCCACATTGAGGTACAGGGATTTGTCTGTGCATAACGAAGAGCCAATTTTCCAAGTTTTCATAGTAATTAAGTGGAAATTTGAGGTAATTTATACAAACTGTATCCTATGCAAACCAGACATCCGTGCAAACTAATACAGATTTTAAAAATTACATTTTTGACTTTGACTTATTTGTGAGTTGAACTTTAACTGATTCTTTGATTGAACAACAACAACAAAACATGAATGTTGAATTAATTAAGCATATTTCTTATGACCTAAAAATTGAATTTGCATTAAATCTGGTTGTTGTAACCAAGATTATCCAGTTAAGTTCACTGTTACAAGGCTAACCTGCAGTTTTGCAAATTTCAACTTTATTCCCGTTAATTTTCCATGGAAAGTTTCCAACTTTTTTCAACAGAATTTTGCAGCCCCACTCAGAACATTGTACTTTTTTCTCGTGATGATGATGAGTGTAAAATACAGACTTATCCTTCATCTCACTGACCCAAATGAGAGTAGGTGTCACTTTATTTAATGTCCAAACAAGTGGGTGACATGGACAGAAATATACGTGCTCCACACTAGCTTCCAGCAAGACCAGAAAAATTTTCTCCTTTCCCTTTTTGGTGTTATTTTTCTGTGCATGCAGCACTGGATGACGGCGCTGTCAGCACCTCTTCTGGCTTCTTTCCTCTTTGTATACAACACACAGCCCAACAGGTGGAAAACAACCCTGAGAAAAGCTTTCTTCCCTCCTCTGACATCAGATAACAGGCTGTTGCCCTCATTCATTTCTTATTTCCGACAGACGGGACCCAAATGTCTTCAGCGTACTTTGGCATTACTACAATCTCGGGCTTTTGTTTTTTTATCAAGCAGAGCAAACAACAGCACCATCGTCTTGTTTGAGTTTGCGTTTGTTCTCCTTGGAGGAGGTCAACTAGACTAAAAACTATCTCATTCGCTGCTGCAGCCTTTAAGCACTGGGTTTATCTTCATTCAAATTACAAACAACAAACCGCTGAGGGCACATTTTGCTAATAAAACAGCCCACATTGATTCTCTTTGCTCATATCTAAAATGTTAATCAATACCCCAAGAGCTTGTGGCCGGTCTTTAGAGGGATGTGCAACAATGAATTGATCGAGAGTCTTCAGTGTTTCCCTAGATGCTGGTTTGTTTTTTTAATCTGCTGAATGGATGACTGACGCAGTGTTTCTTTTGGGGAACTACACAGCTGTAGGATTTTGTTATAAAAACATCTCTAACAAGTGACACTTACTCTTACAAAGGTGACTCATTGCATAAACAGAAATTAACATGGTTTTCAAGATAGGGTTTGCTTCAAAAGGAAAAATACTGCCTCAAGAAATCTATGATACCAGCTGTAAATGTCTGTCATTTAGTCGAAGAAGAAAAGGCTTCTGCTCTGATTTCCATCAACATTTAACTGTCAAAATGAGAGCTGTGACCCTTAGTGTGTTAAGGATCACAACTCTCATTCTGACGGTTAAATGTTCTGGTACATTTCCTGTTACTGTGGGTGCGCAAATTGGTTTCTCTGCCTTTTCTACAATGAATTACTCCCAGTTTCTCTTGTTGATAACTAACTTTAGCAATAAAACATCAACACGTACACTGATGACCCATTAGCTACAGTATCTACCAGCTGAATCTTCTCTTTATGCCCATTTTTGAAAATCATAAGAATCATAAGCTGAATATTTTAGAGGTGTTGAATTATATACTTAAAGTAGTGCTTTATTCTTTTCAGAATGGAATCTTTGACTTTTTCCCATGGAATTATATAATAATGCAATTTGGGTTATTATTACACTTTCAACTATATCAGCACCAGCAGCCAAGGTTGTATTGTTCTCCATTGCTTTGCTGGAATTTGAATCTAAAAATAGGTGCAATTAACAGTTGTTTTCAGTCATTAAAATTGTTTGGTCCATGAAACATCTGAAAATAGCGACAGTTGAAAACCTGAAGATATAAAGATATAAACATGTTAAGACAAAGATAAGCAAATATTCACACGTGAGAAGCTGGCACGGGCACATTTTTGGGCATTATTATTTAAAAGACAACTTTAAGGGCTAGCATCAGCATGCTAACATGCTAATGACGTGACAACTGCTAAATGGTAACATTTACTGGGTTTAATGTACAGCAAATTACAGCTGAGGCTGTGTGTACCAAAGTTCATGTTCGTAACTGCTGAGATATTTCACTCAAAACCACAAATATCAACTTCATGGTGGTACTAGAGGAAAATGTAATTGTGCAGTTTAAGTCAGTGGGATTCATCATCTGAAAACCATGAATATTTGTACAAAATTTCATTGCAGTCCAGGGTTGTTGAGATATTTCAGTCTGGACCAAAGTGGTGGAACTAGCCACAGCGCAACAGTTAATCAAAATATTAAAATTGTTGCCAGATAATGTTTGGCGAATTTGCTTCAGCTCTAAACACAGTATATATTTAGCCCTCCATGTTTCCACAGACAGTAGGAACCGTTGGGTGATGAAGTTATCCATCTCTCTGTGCTCCTCTGCTGCGGGACGCCGAAGATACAGATGGCCTCTTTCTGCTTGTTACTCCTGAAAATCATCCTTCTTATAATCTGTCCATTAATCACAATCATAATCGGCAGGTGAACAGTAGGCTCCAGTAACTGTGCAACAGTGACAGCTGGATAGTGTAAATGTTCGGTGTGTGTGTGTGGGGGGGGGGGGGCTGGGATGTTTACTTGTTTGTGCAGGGGCTGGGAGAGGCTTCTGCACAACTGGAGCCAAATCTTACTGGACTCAATTACCAAAACTCTCGCGGTCTGGTTACCAAGACAAAAAAGGAAAAAAAAGAAAGAAATGAGGCTTCTTTATGGTGCAACTGGGACGCAGAGTTGCAGTTAGAGGGGGGTAAACAACAGTGTAGGAGGGTAGGTTTGCCCCTGCATAGAAACCACTGAGGAACCCGCAGTCCATGTGCACGTCTGAATGATGATTAACTGTAATTACCTAAGCAGTACCTGGCCTGCATGCCAGGAGGCAACCCAAGATTAATGGGGCTCTGCTGAAAACGGAACAAAAGCTCACATTTCCGAGGTAATGAATCGCTCTGGTACTAAGGCGTCTTCACATGGTGCGCCCGGGCCCCCAGGGAGGTTCATTACAACGGGAGGAATAGATGGATCCTCTGCAGCATTTTCAAACCGGGAAAGCAAAGCAGGCGAGCAGGAGGAAGTCTTAAATCGTCCCAGACATCCTGGTTGCTACACAGCCTCTATAACCAGAAGAGAGATAAACAGCCTCCTCAGTGCTTCTTAAATGGGTGGTAAACATTACACAGCAAACCGCCTTGTTCTCCTTGTCTCAGTCATGCACAAGGTGTTTAAACAATAAAGCTTCGCCTGCGTGCTGCAAACCAGTCAAGTAACAGGAATAAATTCAACTAGATTGGCGCCTGTAAGGAGTGAGTGACAAAAATCTGCAGTGAATCATTGTCCCTTGCCCATTCATAAACACCAATCCTGTTTAATAGAAGACTTTAACGGAGCTGACGCGCCACTCAGCATTATCTGCATTAAAGGAAGCAGGTTTCATTTGTACAGGAAGTTTGGTGAAGCCTACAGGGCAAAGTTTTATTACAGGTGTCTCCTGCTATAAATCACTGTCACAAGGAATAACCCACAGATTAATGGCGACATTATTTTCCTCAAGTGTTGCAGAGGTTAATCTACGATTCTTGAAAAAAAAAAAGAGTGACACAAAACAGAAGAAAGGCCACTGGACTATGTGTGAAAGAGCAGCCTCAGTGTTAAGAGCGGTGGAGGAATGAGGCCTGGTGATGTATGGAAATGGGCATCAATTATTGGAAGTCAAACTCCTCGAGGCAACAATGAGAGGATTTACAGGCCGGAACATTTTTCATGCCCTTGAACATGTTACCTCCAGATATGTAGGTCGATAGCAGGATGAAATACAACCTGACTGGAGGTTTTAATGATTACAACGCACACAGGCCACATATTTGCCTCCCTCCTCACCCCCCATTAAGTCACGTAAATACTTGAAGGAAACACAAGTTGAGGCATGCCCAGCTTTACATCACGTTGTGTGTGCAGTGGTGCCTTGAAAACCCAAAGGTCCCTTTTTGTTTACAAGCCTCTAATCATGTTAATGACACCGTGCTCCTCGTACAGGCCATTTCTCAATCGATCACGGGCGACAAAGACCAAAATAAAGTGACGATGCTGAGAATTTGTGCCTCTGCACGTCTGAAGGAGATGAAAGAGATGTGAGATTCAACCTTTAAACTGCCATTCATCAGGGACGACAACAAAGGCAGTCATGCCATTATCCTCCCTGTCTGTGTCTGTGTGTGTATGTGTGTGAACATAAACGTGCACATATACACACAAAAACCTGCACACTTGAATAATTTATTCAGATAAAAAAGAAACACAGGGATGTACATTATGGATGCAGTCCGACAGTTTTATTGAACATACAGTGCAGAAACATAAAGACATGGATGTGATGGTGTGGCACCACAGGTTTTTTTTAATGTGTTAACCCATTTAACTTTATTATAATCTTCATATTACTGCTGACCACTGTTTAAAACATTCTGTAGCTTTATAGTTTATAGTTTTTCTTTCTTTTAGGGATAAAACTACAATTTTAAAGGATAAGTCTGGTGATATTCTATATTTTGTGTCCTCTAATCTGCTAGAATTGTTACTGCTCTAAGACACATTTGTTGTCTTCTTACTACAACAGCCCTGTGGCAGTTTCCTCTTTATTGTATGATCTTCCTCTAGACATTAAGAACAGACTCTTATAATAGAAATGTGACACAGACAATAGGAAGTGATTCACATTGAAGGGCTACTTAGATGTAAAATTAGAGGTTCTGTCTACATGAATACTCATAATGGATTTCTCAGTTAATAAAAAACAGAAAACTTTTTTTTCTTGTTTGTGAGCCATAGTTTTTCCTTTGTGCCTCTTAATTTTTCCTGAGTATGGTCATTACTAAATAAAGACGTCTTCAGTGATGAAAATTAATTTCCACTTTGAGTGAGTGCTACTGCCCAAACACTTTCCAGAGCTCCTTGCAGGATTTGATTGACAGTTTATCGGACCAATAGAAGAACAGCAGGGAGAAAAAGTGAGAAGTGTAAAGGAAAAACTATGACCTGCAAACCAAAAGAGAGACTACAAGCTTCACATTGTAACTCTGTCATATTTGTGAATGATTTTTTGTGAGTCATTTTTGGGTCGCATTTTGTTGTTAGCTGGTGTACCTCGCTGTTGCACTGGGCGACTATATTCCTTATTGCGATAAACACAGCCACTACAGTTTATTTTTACTCGGTCTGACATAGACACTACTTTTTTCTATTTTAGTAGCATTTCCTAAAAACTACAGTCCCCTGGGATGTTACTCAGCCTTTTTAAAAAAACTTATGTATGTCTGAGCTGTGTTTAAAGATTTACGTGTTAAGTTGGACCCAGTGGGTTTAGGGCTGAGAGCTGAAAGCCACAGACAATAGGCAGGATGCACTAATGCATCGTTGGTTTTGGTCTTTTTGTGGGATTTGGTGGCGGTAACAAATATCTCAAATGTCACCAGCCTTATCCTCCTCATCTAAGTCTCCACAAGTTGAGTAGTGAAAAACAAGCCTTTAAATATGGCTGCCAGTTAAGTATATCTCTGCTGAATGGTTGTGAATTAGCAAAAGCATGCATAAACACTAATTTATCCTTTGAACAATCCCTCAAATTATCTCATTAACATAAAAAACTTCTGTATTTGTGCAGCAGTGTGAAAAAGTGAGGACTTTTTAATCTTCTTTAGGTCTCTGTTTAACAGCAGATTATCAGCGATGAGTTTGTCAAGGGTAGACAAAAGACTTTGCTCCTGCTCATTTCTTAGCAGTAGATCCTCTGCGAGGAGGAAATGACAGTGTGGACAAAAGACTAGACATTAATTTATCTTCTCTATATGACCCTGATGCAAATGAGGAAAATGAAAGCAAGCAATCAATTCCCTAATTGGGTTTGTGCTATTTTAACTTGTTAAGGGGGCCTCTGTCTAGATTAAAGGGAAGGTCAATTTCTCATTGTGACAATTACTGTATTCATTTCACAGTGCAACAAAGGAATCCAGCCAGGGTTGGGAAGAGGCTGCAGAGAACCAGATGCCTCCCCTATTGTGTGAGTCTACCATCACAACATCTTGTTGATCTCAGTTTATCAGGATCATTACAATCTGCAGACACAACCGTTTTAAATGATTGGTCATCTTGGCATTTTGATAAGACAGGAACAAACTAGAATCCCAAACATGTTTTATTTTATCAGAGTAAAAGGGAGGATAACTCTGATGAAAAATGGGCAAAAGAGTGTTTTTGTATGTGTTATATAGCCTTAGATTACTCTGGTGTACACACAGACTCCAGGCTAACTCTTGGCAATATAAATAAGTCTTCAATCCCCTGAAAACTTGGGTTCAAATCTGGAGCATTTCTCTTTTGTTTTTGAAAAAAAAAATAATTAAGATTTGAACACTTGAAAACCAAGCTAATCTTCTTCAGGACTATGTGGGTGTG
Source organism: Lates calcarifer (assembly GCF_001640805.2). Lineage (NCBI taxonomy): Eukaryota > Metazoa > Chordata > Actinopteri > Centropomidae > Lates > Lates calcarifer. The sequence continues at coordinate 20,787,277 of NC_066851.1, read as the reverse complement.
TTCTAATCACATTTGACTGACAGCATTAGGTAACAACTCTACAGCTGCCATCAGATTTAGACTTAAATATTGCCTAAATCTTGATTGTTGCACAGAGAAACCCTGTTTCCTTTAAAGCAGTGAGAAAAGCACAGAGAGAAATATTCAGCTCCCAGCTGAAATCATGCTGGGTCACATCTATAGTAAGAAGCTGATTGAGAAAATAAGTTTTCAGGGACTTTAAACTGCAAAGACAATGTCTCTACAAGAATTTGTGGGCGAGCAACTCCAAAATCCACACACTGACATGTTTGAGGTGTCGCTCCTTTTAAAGAGGACAAGCAAACAGCAGCAGCCCTGCTGGGAAGGTTATGGGGTTCGGGCGGAGGCCTGAAAAGCCGAGCAGCTGCAAAAAGCTGCAGTGGAGCATTTATTTTGGCTTCCTGAGAAGCAAATCAAACTGTTGATATACAGCGTGACTCAGCTACTCCCTCTTGTCACATCAATAGTTTATTTACCAGCAGAGAGAAACCACAGAATTAGAATAAAAATTAGATTATGTATCCCCCTGCGCTGCTGCTAAAAGAAATGCATTCAATTACTCCGACTGAAAACTTCTCCTGAGGGGGAGTGAGGAGGATTTTTTTGCTGCATAGCCATATATCACAAAGCAAAGAGTGGGAGAGCAACATGTCACATCTGCTGGTTAATTTCTGTTTCTATGTGCTCTCTTGTTTCCTTTTCCTCCTGTTGGTAGGGAGAAAAGAAGAGAGAGAAATCTGTTAAAAGCTCTGCGGCCTTTTAACAAGATGCACTTAATCTTCCGGGTGTTTGCTTTAGTTAAGTAAGGGATTGGCTTTGTCCGGGCCTCAGAGTGGCGGGATGTTGATTCCAGCCAGTTTGTGAACCTGAGGCTCTTATCGGTTTTATCTCCATTTGAACAGGTTTCTAGTGGGCCAAAGCCAAGCGGACCAATAAGATTAAATATGGACCCATTTTGCAAGTTAGTAATACATCAACCGCCTGTCCCATTGCCACCAATGGGTTCAACCAGAGTTCATGTTATTAGAATTACAGGCCTTTCATGGTCTCAGATCTCACATAGATCAAAAGGGCTTTGTGAGGTATGCCACCATCAGCCAATTAATGCCCACGAGTACAGCTGCTCTGCCTGGAAGGTTGGAGACTAAGCACTTTTCTCCGCTCCAGCCTCGTTTTTAGGTAATTATTCAGCTCTTTGGGAAGGTTTTGTAATTCACACCCCAAACATTGCGTAACAGGAGTCACAAAAGTGACCTTGGGCTGCTTGAGTCAAATAACAAACCTGCTGGGCTTCAGCAGAGAGGGATCTACACAAATCCCACCCACATTAACAGCGAGGAGACACAGCCAGGGAGGCTGAAATGAGGCATTTTAGGCTTAGAGGAATCTCGCTTTAGATAAAATCTCAGGAACAGTACTTAATTTCCAGGCATTTAACTGGCACTCTAAAACTCAGGCTAACTTAAGAAGACTGTGGAGGGCTTCTTGCTCAAGGACACTAGAACAGGATGCACAGCTGCTGCCGGGATTAATCTGGTGATGTGTTTTTGGTGGTGGGACAGAGAAAAACCAGTCTCTCTCTCGCTCTCAAGTTGTGGCTTCCTCTGACCTCGCAGTGATATCCCTAATTACACTGAGAAGCACGCTGAGGCTTGAATAATCCTGCTCAGGAATCGTGCTTTAGCCTTGAAACCGAATATTATTCTATGTAGTGAGTCATATCCAGGCCTACCTATACTGTTCCTCCTACACCCAGTCTTTGGTCTTGTACTGTAAATACTAATGTGTACGGTGCAACATTAACACACTCAGAGTTGAGGCTTTAATTCCCTCCGGGCTGACCCATGACAAAACTGCAGCCATAGTGCTACTAAAAGGCATTTACTGTATGACAATTTGCATCCAAACATCACCCGAGTTAAACAGATCCTCCAACAGACAGAAATTTATATACTATGTACACAACTACGGTGTTGAATCATTTGTTACACCACACATATTACATACTCAATGCCCCAGGCACCAATCTGATTACAGAGCACATATTCAAAATCAAAATGCAGCACATTAAATGTGCCTGTAGCATCAATCACAGCCTTTAAAATGAAAGCAGAACAGTTTGTTGCCCTAAAGTTCAGGGATAAAAGTACTGCTGCCACCTAGTGGTGACAGAGTCAACAGAAAAATGTTTCATCTGCTTTAAAACAAATCAAATGAAAGAAAGAAGTAAAAATCAAGTGTTTTAACACAATCTTTAAACAGATTAGATCAGAAATAATCCCTGACAAAACTGCAAAGGAATGCTCATAGCTAAGTATCTATAAAAGGCACATGAATTCTTACTATGATACAGTAGTAGAATATAGTTTGGTGCATTCTTTGTATTCATGCAACAGTGGTGGGCCATCACGGTGCGAACATGTTCATAACTGCAACAGAATGTTAAATCCAAACACAATTTCTCCTATTTACAATTGAACCAAAGCTGAGACCAGAACAGAGGTGACTATGAACAGGCCCGAGGTCAGCACCAACACAGTTGATTTCCTACATGTTAACATGTGCCAGTCTGCTGGTGAATTTGTCCTTGTCGATGTTCTTGTGCTCTGGGACATGTCTGTAGGTGCAGTCCTGCCTTGTGCAGCCTGTGGTCCTCCAGAAAAAACACTCCTTCTTGTACGGGCTACAACAGGAAAAACAACTCGTCACTTCAGGATTATATTCTAGAAATGTCAAAGTTTAGAGGGGGTTAAATGCTTTAAAGCAAAAATGTATTTATACTGTTAAGACCAGGAGCAGGAGGCCTGAAATGACAGCCCGAGTAACATCAATTTTACAAATGCAAAGTATAACAGGAGTCTGTTTTTAGAACAGGTGTTTAAAAATATCTTGGCCAGGACTGACAACTTCTACTCCAGAGTGTGAATGCTACTTCCATCCACTGTGTTTCAAAGTTGTAAAACAATATATATATTTAAAAAACAAAACAAAAACAAAGTTTGGAGGAATATAAAGCATGACATTGTGCTTTTATCATTATGAAGCAGAATGACGATCACGTTCTTACCCATGGCCGAAACCAGCGCCTTTGCTAGGGTATCGCACAGACAGTGGAGCTCCCTCTACCACCATTCCCTGAAGAGGAAACAGACAGTTTAATACCTGCCCTAGTAAGTGATTTTAATCCAAAGCACCTATGTGGGTTGTTTCACCACAGCCAGAATTAACTACTGCAAACTCACTGGTCCTCCTGTAATTTAAATCTCATCCAGAGCAATGTTTTTTTTCCCCTTCCTTCTGAGAAAAAGACTTTTTTTTTCTCTTTAAATAAATCAGCTTCGTGTGAAATGTGGCTCATATCAAAGTCAAAAAATGTTACAGGTAATCTGACAGATGGAAACATGGTAACACCAACATATAGGCCTATTTGAAAACCAGTTAATTTGCAGAACAGAATATTAAATTGACCTTTGACCTTTTGAATATAAAAAGGTCATCACTTCATCCTTTTATCCCATTACGCTGAATGTCTATTACAGATTATATTCTGTAATTTCCCAGTGGTTTAAATTCCGGCCGGAACAATGACTTAAATTATCGAGGAGCGCTGTGAATATTTAATTCCCCTCTGTAATGTTAATCCCACCCCAATGAGGCTTCAATGAGGCTTCACAAACACTTACATTAAAAGCCTGGATGGCTCTCTCACAGTCCTCCTTCCTCGTGTAGTTCACAAAGGCACATTGGTGTTCCAGCAGCATCTTGATGCTGTAGACTGCCCCAACTCTGAGAGGGAGAGAGGGGACAGAGTGTAAGAACACGAGCTGAACAAACTGAAGTAAATCTTTAATATCCCTGCAGGGCAGTTTGCTTTGCAGCTCCGAGTCAGCAAGGGCAAATACACACAACAGAAATAATGAATGACATGTTCAGAGTCAACACACTCTTCTGGTGGCAAGTAAGGGTATTTTCATCCATCTGTCTGTAGGTGTTTGTTTTCAATTTGCATATTTCAATGTAAGTATTTGTTACCTAAATTAATACACGAGAAACAGAGATGCCATATTTCCATCATGTTTTTGCTCATTTGAGGTTTGACTGATGCTCTTAATTAAATTATTTTGTTTGTCTCAATGTGCTGCATTACAGTAGTGGATGGAAACATGGATGTTTTGGTTGAAATTTACACTACATTTGGATGATAATCTGGCTAATATGAGCATGTTTTTTCACCTCTAAAATATTTAAATCTAAATCAAAGGCATAACAGACTCAACAGTCCAGGACAGCATCTGATTCTGACAAAGTGCTGAATGAGATCCTCAAATGACAACATGCTCAGGAGGTGTGAAGAGGCTCAGACTGTGGTACTTCACCTGCTGAAGAGCTCGTGGAGTATTGCGTAGGTGACAGCAGGAGCCAAGGATCCAACCCAGATGGAGAAAAGCTCCCTTCATGCAAAACAGAAGAGATAACAATTTAAAGTGATATTACATACTGTGTACAAGGTTACTACAGAGTTTGAACATTATTTGAAGACCTTTCTTTACCAAAAAAAAAAAAAAAAAAAAAAAAAAAAACTTACGGTTTCACAGAATTCCTTGAATGAGGGGTTGGCGACTGAGATTTTGATCTGCTTTGGGCCTGAGCATCAGACTCTCTGACCTGCTGCATTCTAGGACGGCTCGTTTGTAGGACAATCCACTCTCCATCATCATCGTCTTCTTCCTGTACCACTGGTTGGTCTATGTTGTCCTTTTTGGCCCCGGCATCTGAAGAGAGCGAAGAGTTAAAGTTCAAGCACCAGGACCATCATTGGAGTGGACTGTCATCTTCACAGCTTTTCATCTTTGAGAGACATTTTGTGATGTAGTTTACCTCCACAACCCCGGTTACAGTCGCCACCAAACAGAGCTTCAACGGCCTCCTCTAATGTGGCGTGAGTTTTCAAGGCCTCGGTGCTCTGTGCCCAGTTGAAACCCATTTCCTAAAATGGAAGACAATCTCTTAAACTTATGATACCAGCATGCAGACATTTAAAGGATAACTATTTTGAACCTGGGCCTTATGTTCCCACAAACAGCTGCTGCAGTGTAATCCAATGGGCAATAGTGCTTGTTTTTTGACAGGCTCAACACTATGGATAGGACATCTACAGAGACAGACCTTTTTATAAAAGACTAAGATCCTTTTTGTTTAACCAGAAACACAGCTATATAACCAGAAACCACTGACAAAAACAGTAATTTTACCAAGCAGAATACAGCAGCTGATGGAATACCATAGTTCAGTTAGTTTCTTTGTGTTATAAAGGATGTCACACTTTAATAACAGGATGTTACGCTTTCTTGTGCTTTAATAAAAGCTGATACTCTGACTTATTTATTACCATCTAAAACTGAACTAAAAAAAAAAAAAAAAAAACCAAAACCCTGTACATTTATATAAACTATCTTTGATAAAAACGACACAGAAAAAACAAGAACTGAAACTACTGAGTGACATATGAACTGAGCAGAGGCAACACATGAAATCAAACCACTCAAGCATCGCTCTGCCTAAAGAAAACTCCAACAGTAGAGTTTCTGTCCATTTTGGCATCTGCTTTGTATTCGGCTCTGACGTGCAACATGCAAATCTTTCATTCAAGCTTTGGGAGTTTTCTGTAGCTGTGAAGGTTTTCAGCTCTGTCACTATGGTGAGTAACAATTTCCCGTCCTCTCTTGTCTCAAGAACCAAATACATTTTGCCTTGTAAATATGCTGCACATGAATTTTCCTACCATGAGGTGCAGCGTCTGCGCTCGTTTCAGCTCTTGCGTGGCTTCGGCGCTCGAACTGTCCACCTTCAACACCTCCCTGTAGATCAGCGAGGCCTCGTAGTATCTCTGCAGAGGAAGTAATGGAGGAATCACAGGCATTAAGATTCAAACATCTTAGACCAAGTTTAAGCACTTAAAATTGAATGGAAGCATTGGTAATAAGCAGTGTTAACTGGATACAGGTGCAGTGATTTACCTTGAGCCCGCACAGAGCTTTTCCTTTCCTAAATAAACCTTTTATCCAGTTTGGTTCCATGGAGAGAGCTAGATCAGCGTCCCGGAGAGCGTTTTCATACTGCTGCATTCTTTCATAACAGAGGGACCGATTTCCAAACAATCTAAAACATGATTCATAATTAGTCACTGCTTCTGGGTTCTTTAATAAAGGCTCTTTAAGTCCATGCCCTTACCTAAATTCCTTTGGGTTAAATTTTATGGCATCAGTAAAGCATTTCACTGCCATCTCATACTGTCCAGAGGCCGCCAAACGATTTCCTGTACCTGGAAGGAAAAAAGGAGGACAGCTAGAGCACTATAGCAGTAGTGTCACGTTTTTGTATTATGCCATAGTCTCTGAGAAAAAAAAAAGTTGATGGAAAATACAACTTACTGGCCAGCTCTCGGCTTCTTTTTGCATATTCTTCTGCAGTTGAAGCCACAGTTTTCTGTTAAAATTAGTGCAGTAGTTTGTGGAGCATGTTGACAAGAAACAGTGAATTTAGTGAACTAGTAATGATGACTTTGAGGCCCACTTAGCTGACTCTGGCCTATTTTACTCCTGTTATTGCTAAAAATGCCAGAAAACATAATCCAAGTAGGTGTCTGAATTTCAGCGCTTTAACGCATAATTCTATCCAAACAAAAATATAAATGTTTTGTGTTCCCACCTCTTTATTAGGTTCAGGTTTCTCTTCCTTTTTCTTCTGAGCTTCAGGTTTGTCCACAATTTTTGGCTTTTCCTCCTTGAGCGGCTGAACTTCCTTTAATTTACTTTTGTCCTTTTTTCTTTCTTTTGAAGACTTCTGGTTACACGTCTCCTCAGGCACCGATTTAGCTTGAGAAGCATATGAATTATTTAAATCCAAATCCTGCGGACAATAAAAAACAAGGTGACTGTTTTTTTTTTTTGTTTTTTTTTGGGTTAATCCTCTGCGAAGTTCTCTCATGAAAAAGTCATGTCTAAAATCATGGATTAAGAATAAAAACAAGTAAGAGCAGAGGAAAGCCTGAAGTTATTAGCTGCTACTTCCTGCATCCTTTAGTGAAGCAAGATTCAGACTATTGAACACACTCGGTTTAGTGTTACCTACTGTATTAAATCTCTGATTCTGCACACAATTTCACCTATGCTCTAATCAATTGAGGTGTCTCTATCCTCCCAATTTACATTAATCATAATATCAACACTCAAATAATACGACTGCCAACTCTCCACAAACCTTTTGGTCCTCATCTTCTTTCTTATTTTTCGTGATAAGATTTTCTTCTTTATTATTACCGCCGCTGTCATCACATCCAGCAGCCTCGGGTTGCATTCTGAGTTTTAGCACATTCAGGAGATTCATTTGCTTCCGCATTATTCTCAATTATAGGTTTTTCTTCCTGACTTTCTGAGGAGTCTGACTTTGCTTGTTCTTCCTCCTGGAATAACAAAACAAAAATGACTTTACAAGTAACCAGAACGGCTTTGAAAAGGCTTTGCTGTCTGGATTTTATTTCCAGTCTACATGTAAAACAAGACTTACAGGTAAAATGTCTTTAACTGCATTCTCCTTTTCTAACCGTTTCTTTTCTTTTTTACGCTAGAACAGAAAGAAGAAAATCCATTGAGAGGCACGGTCATAAGAAAATATTCATTTAAAATCAGAATTATTTCAACACTGACCATTTTTTTACGTTTGTTCCGCTCTGTTTTCTCCTTACGTCGCTCTTCCTCTGCTATCAGTTCCTTCGCATGTTTCTCAGCCTCCTGAAAACAATGAGCCAATGTTCAAATTCACAAAATTTATTAAAAACCAGCAACAATAAATAATGTGAATTTCTTATTTCACTTTGAGGCGTGCTTTACCTCATCTGTGAGTTGTCTAATTCGTGGATGTGGTTCTAAAGCCTTGTGAGAAGCACTGGATGGATAAAAACGATCGTCATCATCGTCATCGTCATATTCATCGTCGTCATCGTCAGAGGAAAATATGAGGTCTCTGTGCAGGTCATAAGGCTTAAAATCTAAACCTGTTACACATGACAGACAAAGACAGACAGGGACAGTCATTTAATCTGGTGCTCCCTCCACCCTCCACGCTCCACCCCGTTTCATCTCATATCTCCATCTGATCTTGATGGGGCATTCAGTACAGTCATGACTGCTTGGTCACTAACTCTTCTCAGTCTGAAAGACCTTGGTGGATAACAGATAACAGCACCAGTTTACTTCATCAAAACTGTTCATCAGGTGGTCAAAACGTTGGAAACTTCTTCCACCCACACCTATCCAATGTCGGATTAGGTGGAGGCTGTGTTTAACTACTGCTGTAATTTTCCAGAGGCGTCAGTCTGATGTTGACACCCACCTTCGCACTGTTGCTGTCGTCTGTGCAACACTATGAATGCCTCCCAGCAGAGACTGTCTGCAAACCTGCACCTTTATATCTGCGGTTAAACAATAATGCCTCTCTTGTCTCTATGACTGCATGCTCCTCACTCCACCTTCAAGTAACTATGAACACTCTGCTCTTCCAGTGAGCTCAGTCATGTGGTACAAACTAGGTCTTTGTGAGCATAACCTGACCTAAAGGCTACATCCCAATCCTTCCCTTTGCCTCGTTCTTCCAACAATCGTTTTCCAAATTCAACAGGGTCCCACAATCACAAGTTAAGCCGCCTGTCTTCTTCCGTCTTAACTAGGCCTTTCTCAATCTGTGTTATCATCTGTACTCGTGCTCCTGTGAAACAGTCACAGTCAAAGTACTGCTTCAGTTCAAAGTCCACATCCTACACAGGTACAGATCAAATAACCGGAGGTGCTCTTGCTCCACCTCTTTTATAAAAGGATAATTTAGGAGCTCACCCTTTGCACTTTATTAATTTTTTTTTTCCCCCCAGGCAAGAAAAGTTTAAGATAAAGTTTGGTCACAGAGCTTAAATATATAACATATATATAGTGTATAATATATGAAATATAGAATTTGTTGCTGCTACATTAATGCATCTGAGGGCAAAGTTATGGTTCATGTTTTTATTGAACAGTTTAACAGCACTGCCTTTGGGCATTGTACATGTACAGTTAAGTTCAAAGAATCCAAACTTAAAGTCTGCCCATAATTCAATGCAAACAGCTAAAGAAAAAAAAGGAGAAAAAAAAAGAGGAACAGTAGGAAAAAGTAAGACAACATTAAACATGATGTAATCTGTGGTTGAGCACTAGCCTTTGTAATCCAACTACTGGGATAAAACCTAATCACTAACCAGCATTTTTATCTTATCCTCACTGTTATATCTTTCTTCTCCACTGTCGCTTTGAAATCAACATTAATAGTCAGCTCAGGAAAAGAAAAGGTCTTACCAAATAAGCCAGAGGATATTACACTCAGGAGGGACTGCGAGGGAGTACGTCCATTTATATAATCTACTATAGATTCCTGAAACAGAGAGAGATCATCCATCAATGTACAGATGAAACAAGTGGTGTAAGCGCAAAGAGTGCTGGAATAAATTAGAGCTGCAATGAGTATTTGATTAGTGAACCAACATAAAAATAGCAATCAATTATTTAGCAAATCAGTTAATAATTAAAGTAATTTCTCAAGCAATAAAGCCACAATAATTGCCATCTATGGCCCCTTAAAATGGGAAAATGTCCCTTTCCCTAGTTTATATTACTGTACAGTCATCTGAAGATCGTCATCTTGGGCTGATACTGAGACCGATTTCATTTTATAAACAAAATAATAAAACGACAAAATAATTGGCAGTTTAGTCGACAGTGGAAATAATTGTGCTGGACAAACAAGTGGCAAAACCTGTACACATGATGCAATACAGCTCAACAGCGCCACAATCTACATCTCCTCCAAAATGATCATGAATGTACTGAATCTACTGCTTTAATACGGTTTCAAACAAAAACTGAACATTATAACCTTCTTGAAGTGAGGGTTTACTGCAGGAGTGTTGTATTAGTCTTAGCCAGGTGTACCTAATAAGCTGATAACTGAGTGTATTCATTGAGGTTATTTTCTTATATACCATCAGTTTAATGTTTTCCCTCTCACATGACTGTTCTTAAAATAAGTTGTCATACCTGACAACTGTGGTGACTTGTATTCAAATGACAGGTTGTGCTACAATATGTTGACCTGTTGGCATGATACCAGCAGCATACTCACAACCTGAAAGACCTGTTATACCACAACAATAATAACAACAAACACTGTATAAGTTTTCAGGTGCTTGAATCATACTCACGTGCGTGCGCATTAGTCTCGAGTTTTCTCGAATTCTGTGTCTAGGAGCACCACCTGCCAGGTAGAGACAAGGTGTAGTTACAGTACATAAAGGACGTGGTTTTATTACACATATGACCGTAACGTTACAAAGTTACAATTCACATAAAGACCGATCTGGTGCCGTGACGTTAGCTAGCTAGCTGCAGAGCTAAACAGCGACACATTTGCAAAAACAGGTCAAGTTATCAGTAAATGAAACTCGGCGATGACAAAGCTGTGAGGGCCAACAAATAACACCCACTGCTTTGTACTTACTTTTAATGATTTCCCTCCTTTTTGACATGGTTGTAACTTATTTCTTGGCTGTCTGGACGATCAATTCGGCTACCTTGTTGGCAGATATTACAGTACTGCGATGACTGGTTTTCTTCTCCTTTCCGCGTTTGTACTGTGGAGATGTTTTTTGCCCCGGATTTTAACCTTACAGGTTGTTACCCGCCTACCAGGAAGCGCCACCAATGACCGGGCTTTTGTTCCGGTTCTGCGCTCTGATTTGATAACGTGCCTGTCAATTATATTGAAGTAGGCGGGATTTGAAGGCAGCGTGCTGCCTGAGTCCAAGACAGAGGGCACAAAAAACGAGGCGATTATATATTTATTTTAGGATTTTTGAGCGGATATATCCAGTAAAAAAAACATTGCAGAAGCCATCTGTATTTTATTTACACCCTAAAGATTTTAGAAGAGTAAGACTGAGTAAACAATGTAATTACAAGATACGAGGCTGAAGTAGCAACTGGCTTTAGACTCCAAGGGCCTCCGGGTTTCCTCTGTTTCTGGTTTTGCCTGGCTTTACAAAGTTTAAGATACCAAAGTTTTATCGACATTATTGGAAATTTGTTATTTCAATTATATGTTCAATACCAAGGCTGTAGTTAAAGGTCGTGTTGTGCTGGAAAATTATAATTTTAATGTCTTGAACAAACAGTGGACCCAGTATCTGTGTTTGATTGGAGAGCAAACCATGCAGCCTCTGTCACTAGTATCCTGCCCTCTATTGGGTTTCAGTTTCTTTTTATTTGCTAGTAGACACAGCATTTCCAGAGAAATTAAAATATTCCATAGCAGCAGAATAACACCAGAGACTTCAGAACTGGCAAAAACTGAAAGATCTCTGTGTTAAGTGTAACATGACCCATCACAATCAGTTATGAAACTTGTAATAATCTTTTTGTTTAACTTTTTGGTTATTTTTGAGCCCCAGTTTGTTGCTCACCCACATTTTTCATTGTCCTATGGACCATTTTTATACACCTTCATATCAAACAACACCACAAACCACTTCCTCAAGCAGAGAATCAACACACACTTCCAACATGCACTAAATAACTTCCTTGATGACAGGATTTATTATGGTCTGTTGTATTGAATTGCATCAGAATTTACTGGGCTTTGCATTTTTTCTGGGCAGTCAGGATATTTAGCCATCAGCCATTGTACTATGAAAGTCAGTGCAGCCCATAGGGTTAAAAAAAAAACCCCAAAACAAACAAACAAACATCTCCGGTGTCAACACCACAATCCGAAAAGCTTTCACCAAGGAATTATATCCTTATTCTTCAAACAAAAGCTCAGTTTCACAGTATTTCTCCAGGGATGCATCTGAAAAATAAAAATATAAATTCCTAAGTTTTCAAATTGCATCAGAAGAAAAGAAGGTTCACTTTAAAATAATTGATGGTGTTTATCACTCTGGAGAATTAATAAGGCAGCAATTCGCAGTAGATCAGAATAATTTCTCATTTTATGATGAAAATATTAAAACAACAGATCATTTCTTTATGAGTGTAAGTGTGCTTGTACTTTTGGGAAGATTTCCACTCACACTGTTTATCTGTTTATTTCCTAAAATCCTAAATTATCCAAAAAAAAAAAAAAAAGTGATCTTAATGGATTAACCTCACCCCCCCCACCCCCGGGGTTTCTCATCGTCAATTCAAATCATGGTTCTCGTCCCTTCTCGCGAGAGTTACTATTACATTTCCTAGCAACGCTCCTTGGCTACGAGCTGAAGGAAGCGCGCTCACAGTGGCGCGGACTGACAACAGCAACAACAACATCAACATGGAGGCTCCAGAGGTGATTTGTGCAACTTTAACTCAATTCCCGGTGTGAAAATTATGCATTTTTATGTCGTCTCTTGGCACGCTCTCACGGAAGTCGGGCTAACGTTTACCCAGTGTCGGTGGTTGTCAGCGTTCAGCTAGCTGCTAACCGCTTTGCTAGCTTGTTAGCTAATTCATCAGCCGACAGACAAACGGTTAAACGCTCAACCGGAATGTCATCGTCGGACAAAATATGAAGTTTCCATCGTTAGCAGTGGTGGTAGCACGAATGTCTGGACGCTACTCGTTGCAAGTTAACATTAACAGTATGTATGTAGTTTATACAGAGCGTAGTCATGTGTCTCACCAAGTTAACTGACAATAACCTGTTGCTCCTATCTGACTTCTCCTAAGCTTGTTAGCGAGTTGATCCGTAATTTATAGAATAATGTAGTTACAGTCGTGGAAAGGTATTTTATCCACAACTGCAACAATTGCCGCAAAGGGCAATCATGTGAAACAGGGTGTCCACAGGTCCTGGAAAGTCTTAGAAGTTATTAAAAAGTGTTAAATTTCATTCACAAAAGTATTTCCTCGTATTATAAGTGTTGACTGGTTACACCCATTAATTATCCCATTGTCACGTGGTGAATATGAGATTTGTGCAAGTAATTAGCGCTCTTAATTAGCTTTAGTAGCGACATTTAGGTTTGCGGGATTTAATTTTTTGGCCTTAGACACACTTGCAAAGCCATTCTGTAAAATAAAGGAGATTGTAGCTGGGCCCCTACTGATTTAAGGGATTTTTGAAACGGAATGGAGTAAGAGGTTGTTCAGTCCTTCCTTTGTGGAGTTTCAGTCAGGACCATCAGGCCTGCAGGAAACACTGTTAGTGTTGCTTATACATAAAGCTTCATGCAGCAAGCTTCAGGCTTGTTCTATAGTATTTAAAACAGATTTTACTGTAAACTGAATATTTTCTCAGTTGCCAGTTTATTAGATGTGAAGTCCTGCCTTTGTTTTTGTTCACTGTTTTGGAGAGGTGCTGATTAAACCTTATGATTATTTTGGAGGCTGTAGTTGTTGTTTTTTATCTGTACTGTGTTATACATACAGATGTTCCAGTTATTTTGCCTATTTTATGATCAAATAATCCTGTATCTGAGGCTTTTCTGACAGAACAGCACCCTCCTCCTGCTCAGGGGAGAATCGTTAAGTAAATTGACTGCAGCTGGCAGCTATGACATCCTGGAGTCACAGAGTGTCTTACTGAAAGTGCTGTGCTGTTTAACCAGCAGGTTGTGGAGAGGGTGTGACACTTTTTTCAGGACGAATAACGGATTGTCCAACAGTTAACGGCAGTTGTTGTTTTATTTCTCGTGTTTAAGGTTACACAGTTATATTAAATGGCACAAGAGGACAGTAACAGTGAGTTAGTCTGTTTGGTGATTTGGTTTACAGAGGGTGGAGGTGTCTCCTCAGTTGCCAGCAGAGGAAGATGTGGGTCAGTCTTTTGGTCAGTCGTCCATAAACCAACTGGGATCTCAAAGTCACCTCAGTGCCAATCAGGACCAGAGGCAGCCTAGGCTGAAAACAGATAACTGGGAGCTTCATCAGCCGGGGAGACACTCAGAGCTCGGTATGTACATTGAATAAAACAATGAATTGTACTCTTCCTTCTGCTTTCCTCCTTTGTCTCTTCCTTTTGTGGTATGTTAAAATCACATTTCAAGTTGTTTAGTTAATAACTCATCGCATTTAATCTCACAATAAATTTGGCTCATTGTTGGTTTGCATAGATTTAGTCTGAAAGATCTATATTTAAGGCAAGTTGTATCTGTTTATAGTGCTTGTGGATAATATACAGTATTTTCTGTATCATCAGAATTTCAGGACAGTAACTTGTCTCCAGCCCTTTCCCTTTTACCTGTAAACTCTGGAGTGGGACACAGCTTCACTGAATATTCTTTATTCCAACAAAGTGACAATGAATTTGCACCTTTAAGGTAAAAAATAAAATAAACAATTAAAAGTCAATTATTGGTGTTATCTGATTGATAAAAGGCTTTTAAGAATTTTAATTTATTCATTTACTTTTTAAGGGCATACCCCGACATTTCCATGGCATCAGACAGGTTTCACTTTCCACCCCAGGATTGCACCACTCAGGTCTCTGAGCGTGGCTCGCTGTCCCAGCATCCTTTGGCCCAGGCAACCGTCCTCTCTGAGGAAGGAGCAAGCAGCTGCTGCTCTCTGTCCCAACACAGTTTGTCACCAGGGGACGACAGCAGACGAGAGGAAACACTTCCCTCTGGGCAGACTGCCACCACTGACAGACAGGGAGTACCATCCAGACATGATGCAGGTAGCAGAGAGAAGGACTCTGTGTCACTAACTAAGGCTCTAGACAAGCTTGTAGGAGAGTCTGTAGAGGATGAAACCTTCTTTTTGAGTAAGGATATTCCAGCCCAGCATCTTCTGGAGCTCCTTCAGAAAGATGTTGGCATGCCTACCAGCAGTAGTAGTGCTGTTTCCTCTGCTTCTGAGACATCTGTGAAGAGCACTGCATCTTTTGCTGAGGAATCTAAAAGCTCTAAAGTCTATAAACCAGGCATTGACCAAAGCACTGTTAGACGAGAAGGTCCTCCAGGTGAAGCTTCTCTTCCCCAGCAGCAGACACAACAACCTGACAGAGTCTTGAACCCTGACCAGTCACAAACTCTGTCATCTGAGGTCTGTAACATCACCATGGGCTCCCGCAGCACTCAGCCTGATAACAGTAGTGAAGTGTTGCACAGGGAGCTGCTGTCTGAGGTCCACAGGCGCAGCAGCTGTGAAGCTGAATCTAAAAACCAACCGCGAAAAAGCCCTTTACCACCTGGTGAGTGTGTCACTCCATATCCTACAGAGACATCTGAGGGCAAGCCAAGTGTGACCCAAACAAATCTGGGTGGTGTGCCTTGGACGGGGCTGTTTTCAGCAGGTTTGGAACGGGTTCAGAGAGAGCAAGATCTCTGGTCCTCAGGGAACCAAACAGGGATTGATGGGTCCTACCTGGGTTTCCTTCCTCAGTCTCAGTCCACTCCAGGGGTTTTTAAGGCCCCATCCAAATCCAGTGCCAAGGCTACATTAGGGCAACTGTCTGCCATAGAATCCAATAAAGAGAACTCATATCAATCAGGTGCAGGGATCTCTCCACAGCCAGCTGTTCCTGAGCCTGATATCAGTCGCCAAGAGTCAGCAAATCAGTGCCAAGAGGAACATACCTCTGCAAAAGTCCAGTCTCTTCCAAGTCTCAACTATATCCAGAAAGTAGACGCTTGGAGGGCAAATCAGAGTTCTGGCAAAACATCACTGTTTGATAGCCTTGCGTTACAAGGTTTTTCTGGCATCTCTCCCAAAAAGAAAGCTTACGATGCAGTTTCTGACACACTGAATCGCATCCTGAGTCAGCAGATAAGGAGTTTACAACAGCCTCCTGTGTCAAGTGCTGTCAGCCAGAGTGTCACACAGAGCTCCTCCACAGTTCCCTCTGGCTCTTCTTCTCCAAGAAGAGGGGAGGCAGTGGGCAGCGCGCCCAGTGACAAAGATAACACCGGGTCTGTAGCCTCACCCTTTGGCAGGTCACAGTCCCACTCCTCTATTAGCACAGTTGTCATGTCGGTCCAGAAAAATCTTCAGACGTTGAGACCTGCGGAGGAGGAAAAGGGTCAGACTCTGGACAATGTTCATCATCAGCCGAGTGCCACAGCTCAACCATCATCTCTCATGAGCCTCGGTCGCTTCAGTGATGTGTCAGTTGATAAAGACTTGACACTTTCAAGTTCCCAAGATAGTTACAACAGTGGGATTAAATTAGGAGCATCCATTGGAGCTTCTTCTGTCACCAGCCTAGAGGTTGATAATTATGCCCCATACTGGACTTCAAAACTGTCAACGCCACCACCTATGCCCAGGCCTCCAGAGCTCAACATTGAAGAACGAATTCCGGTAATTGAAAATCTGTTTTTGCATATTAAAGTTTCAGCAGATAATAATAAAAAAGAATTTAGCAGTTAATTCTATGCAGTATATACCATGCTGTTCAGGGAAAAACATCATGTACGTATAGACCGTATGTATGCCTGATTCTGATATGGCTTTCATTTCTTTTTCTTGCAGTTGTATCTCCATAACTTGGGTATTGACCAGTCTCCCGCAACAATCTTAACTCCATTTGCACCCAGAGGACCAATCAGAGAGCCCGAATTCTCTCCCACTGATCTCTGTACAATTAAAGGATCTATTGGCACCTCAACCAAGAGCAGCCAACCTTCTGAAGGTACCTAAAGATTAAAACTGACATTTTTAAGTAGTTTGCACAGCGCCAATAAATCTGTCCTGATCCTATTTCAGCCAACATATGTCATGTTGTTCCCTCCACACCAGACCAGTTGGACTGAAAAGTCAAGATCTAAGTATCCTGTAACCTGTAGTTAGTCATTACTGTATTTCTCCATTTAATGATGCAAATGTACCTTCTTAACACCCATAATGAATCTTACTGGTTAATAAAAAATACTCTCATATTTTCAGGTGGCAGTCCACAGAAAGGAGAGTTTTCCAGGTCCAGTGTTCTGTCAGTGGACTCGAGTATATCCATACCGTTTAGCCTGGACAGTCTCGGGCCAGCTGTATCCGCCCCAGAGTGGACCAGGCAAGCTTCTCCCATCGGATACAGGAGCTATCCAGAGTAAACACAGACCGGCACCCTCCTCTCAGCCTGATGAAAACTCCCACTCCCACCAGCAGCAACAGAGGGACAGCATTTTAAGCAGCAGCCAGAATGCTTTTAAGCTGGGAGAGAGGTTTGACTGTGATCTCTCACTAGCTAGTAAGGTGAGGTGTGGGGAAAGAGACATGGAGTCACCACTGCAAACGAGCCGTAGTTTGGACCAAGGTGCAGAAGATTCTTTTGTTAGCTCCAAAGCGTTATTAGAGATCCGTAAACTTCTCTCTCAGGTGGATAAAGTGGTGTCTGCTGGGTCTTCTGCAGCTTCCTCAGCCTCTCCTGCAGTGCTCCGTCAGCTGTCTGACGATAACATTTTCCTTTCACTGAGGAAGAAAACCAGCAAACTCCAGGACTCCTCATTCTCTGCAGACCCCAGAACTCACTGCTCTTTGCCATGGGGCAGGTCCTCATCTGATTCCATGCTAACCTCAGAGAAACCAAGGCAGAGCTCTATAGGTCGCGAGAGTATGACTTCATCATGGCAGCCTGGTTACCCATCCACGCAGTCCCTTATTACAGTGCCTGCTGTAGGTGCATTCAGAAGGCCACAAGATAGTGCTGTTAGCAGAGGTGCAGGGTCATCCCTTGTCCTCTCCAAATCAGCACGGCGGGCAGAGCCTGAGGGCTGCAGCGCTGCACCTCCTGACAACAAAGTCCCAACACAGCCACCAGTCGTCGAGCCTCTGCCAGCTGTGAGTACACAACAGCTCACCTCTACGCCTACAGAGACAGCGGGTGTCCCAGAGGAGGAGGAAAACACTGCACTTGGAGGACCTGCACAAAGCAGCAGCTCCCCGTCACCGATCCTCGAGGACACTGATCAGGGAATGGTGAGTGATGGGAGCAGTGAGAGCTCACTGGCAGTCAGAGTGGCCAAGTTACTGCAGAGTGAATCTCCAGCCACCATGGTGTCCAGTACACCCAGCGTCAACGACCAAGAGGAGAGCAAAGCCAGAGGTATGAGAATTCAGATGATGTCAGGGTCTGATATTAACGCCTCAGCATCAAATTACAGTTAAACTAAGCATGTCAATGCCTCGACACCAACATTTCATCCAGAATCTTCGTACACAATATTCATCTCATCTGGAAATATAATAGAATAGCAACTCTTGTCAGCTTATAGTCATGTTGCCTACAGTAAAATTTTATGTTTTCACAGCAAAAAGTCACATGCTCAGCATCCTCCAATTAATTGTGTTTTTTACAAAAAGACTGGTAACTACACAGCTTCTGTCTTAGTCCTCATACACAACCAGAGAGAGCGTACAACACACTAGTAGACTATTTTCAGCTGTTCTACATCAGGTTAAAGCATGCTTTGATTTTGCAGAGTGGATTAAGTTGAAGATATCAGGACAGCAGTGTGAGCCTCTGGAGCTGGACAAAGAAGACAGAAAGCGGATTGAAGAGATTAAGAGAGAACTGCTGTTAAAATACCCTATGAAGGTAAACCAAGCTTTATTTGTTTAAAAAAACACTGGGTGCACCATTTGTACAAAGAACTAATTAATTTAAATAATGTTTTTCTTTGTCATTTTGATATCGCTCCCTCAATGTCTGGACAGTACAGGTCTCACTGTTAAGGTAACTGATGCGTGTCAGTGGGTGTTTCAAAGTCCTTTATACAAAACAGAGTGCTGTGAAGGTTAACACATTAACTTTGAGGTTTGATGATTGTCTTGTTGCTTTATCCTTGAGTGTCAGCACTTTTGGACTGTTCGCAGTTCTGGTTCCAGGATCGATTGCAGCGCTGAAATGTTTTGATGTGATGTGGCGAATGAATTAATTCACAGAATGAGGTAAAGAAAGACCCTGCCTGGTCTCACATTTTGTTTTTTATTTCTGTTTCTAGAGCCAGTTGAGCACAGATACAGAGAGCAGTATAGCGTCCAGTGTTAGAGTCCCAAGAGGGCAGGATCCACCTTGGTCTGCAGAGGCTTTCACTGCCCCCAGTGATGTGAACAACCAGCTGTTCCAGCCCACGAATCTTTCAGACTCCAGCATGCAGCCTCAAAACTCTCTGGAAGCCCAAGTATTGGAGATTGCTGCCAGAGAAGGAGTTACCCTCCCTAGAACAAAGCCTCTGGCCCTCACGTCCATCACCATCGCCACCCGCAGGCGCTCTACCTCCCCCTCTCCCTCCACATCACCTGCACCTCCTGTCAGCCCAGCCCCAGAGCCACTCCACCTGACCGAGCTCTCCACAGGAGCAGTCGAACAACCTCAAACAAACAGGCTCCTGACTCAGGATGAAGGAGATAAGACAACCAGAGAGCCAGCTTCAGTGTTTGAACCAAGCAGTAGTCTCTGCACTAGAGGAAATCGCAAGAGGCTAGATGCTGTAGGAGGCCAGTTTGAAGAACCTCATCTACCCTCACAGGGCTTAAATAGAGAGCATGTGGATGTGGATGAGTTAACCATCCAGGATGGTTCTGTTTCTGGTGCTCATGGAGCTGATCAAACCACAGTCTCCCCCACCTCTGAATCCCCCACCAGAACAGGTCACATCTCCCATATCCACCTCACCCTGTCCCCCAAAACCACTGATCACAGCCTGGCTACTGTTCTCCACTCCAGTCATGCTGATGTTGTTACAGGGCTGCCACATGGAGATTTTGTTCCCCTCAGACACTCTTCATCTGCCATCCAGCAGTCCGGACGAAGGTGTTGGTCTGTCCAGTCCACCTGAGTGGTATGAGACCAGAGAGCCAAGCAGACAGCGTGGGCATGAGAGAGCAGACACCTCCGCCCTGTTTAAAGCCGGTGCACTTCATGGAAGAATCGCCTCCACATCCAAACAGTCCTTTACACCACGACACAGACCTGAAGATTCACAAAGACCCTTAACTACTGAATCACCAGGTAGGCCTGTCATGAAAAGAACCTGCGTATAATGAGTTAACTACAATATAAAGACTTTTCTCCTCGTTTACTTTGTCTTGTAACAAGGTTATAGCCTTCATTTTTCTCAGGATATATGAATCTGTAGATGTAGATTTTTAT
The DNA here is from genome assembly GCF_001640805.2 of Lates calcarifer. Taxonomy (NCBI): domain Eukaryota; kingdom Metazoa; phylum Chordata; class Actinopteri; family Centropomidae; genus Lates; species Lates calcarifer. Next base: position 20,767,108 of record NC_066851.1, on the reverse strand, counting down.
GGTTTATCAGTTCAATATTTGGTCTGTAAAATTAAAGCAAATATTGGAAAAATGCCAAACAGGAGTTCCCACAGCCCAAAGTGATGTCTTCAAAACCAAAAGCTTCTCAGTTTACACTGATTTTTAAAACAGAAGAGCTAAAAACAAGTAGTTTAAAGTGTAATTCAAAGTATCCATGGCAGATGGATGTTTACGTTCCCTCTGTCTCTTCCTCCTCTATCAGTGCCTGTTCTGTTGCCTTATAAACCCCGCGGCAGTGAGGAGCTCTTCTACGTCCCTCAAACAGAAGCTGACCTCTCCTCTGTAGGCCCCTCTGACACCACCACCACCATGGAGAGCTCACACACAGGTACATGAAATTTATACTGAGCTGCTTTGTTCACATATAGATGACAACTTGTGCACTGGAGTTTCATGGGCTTAAGACTCAAACGGCAACACAACAGTCCACATTCTCCTCCAGCTGTTGACCTGTGTCTGACCCTATACTGTATACTGCTAAAGGCAACTGACTCAGGTGTTGCTCAGTTTCACACAGTTAATAAAGTTAATTTAGTTTTTAGACAGGGGTTAACACACAGGTCACAGGAATTCTTTGAAGATCAACAATCAATAGTTAAGGATAAAAACACAATATAAAACACACTTTGAAAACAATAAAAAAGGCAAAGATAGAAGTGTGACTCTTGTACATTAAAAAGGTACAAAGTAAGATTAAGACTGCAGAAATTTAGAACCAGATGAAGTGCAGATGTTTTAATGTCTATTCTGTGAAGACTTTCAATCGGTCTTTCAGTGAATACAGGAGTAACAGAGTCTAAAGCAGCATGTCTTCATTTTGAGCATCATTTAGCAGGAGCCTGAAGGAAGGAAGGTCAGACTCCTTATCAAGTGTTTGATCAGAACAGTTACTAGCTACTTGTGACTTGTGTTAAGAGCAGAATCAGACTAAATTCCTGATAACTTCACAAGTAGCCAAATACAATACAATGTAAAATCTGTATGAACTGTGTGTGTAGAAAAAATTATAGTGGTAAATATGTGAACCCTTTGGACTTTGTTGGTTTCTGCATCAACTGGTTATAAAATGTGATCTGACCTTCTTTTAAGTAACAAGTATGGACAAACACAATGTGTTTCAAGCTGATAAAACTGGACAAACCTGTGTTGGCAATTTCAGGTCATCAGGAAGACGCTTCTTGTTAATAGCAAACTGAAAATGTTGTATGTCTAATTCACACCTGCAGTTTTGTTTCACTGATTGAACTCCTGACTCCAGTTAGCTTTTGTTAATGTCATTCACTAACTTTCCAACCTACATGAATGTTTTATTGACATATTCAGCACAGAACAATACAATGACTTGTGTATTATTAGTTAAAATGGATTGTGTTTGTTCATCGTTTATATTTTAAGACAAATTTAAACATAAATGCAGGTTATTCCAGGGTTCACTCTCTTTTCCCTGCCCCTGTATGTAAATTTGGTCTTGGAAAATAACTTAATTAACTCAAACACAGCAAATAGAGGAAAAAAATCAGCACATTACAAACTAAGAAATTTATTAGTCCAGAGAATTGAATTGTCAGTTGAATCTGTGATGAAGGAGGAGACTCTGCTCCCATTTCCCCTGTGCCTGAGTGGGTCGCAGCTGGTCTATTGTAACATACACCAGGCAGCACATTAATTATTCATGTTCAGGGGCAGGTTGAGACAAAGGCAGAGCTGGGGCCCAGCAGAGACACAGAGGGAGAGGGGGCTGTGGACTCCATGTCTTTGAATTATCTTCTGTTCATCAAAATTGAGGGTTTTGGCCTCTTGTCCAGTAGTTTTATTTAATTTTTCTCAGAATTTAACTTATCTCTGCATAGTACTTTCATGAGGTAAATTGAATTGAATTCTGCACAGGCTCAGACGACGCTGTGCCCCCACGATTCAGCAGTGAGGTCCTCGGGCACCAGGACCCAGGGTTGGACCGTGGAGTCACCATCAGACACACAGAGGGCATCTACAGCAAGAGGCTGAAAACAACCACCTTCAAAATGCAAGAACCTGCACACAGAGGTATGCGGATTGTGCAGATTCACAGCACGGGCGTGACATCAAATATTGAGCATTAAGATGTGATGGTTTAAGCAGCACTTCTCCAAAATAATAATAAAATCTGTCGTTGGTTAATATCAACATATATCAGTCTGGTTAAATTAAATCAGAATAACAGAAACATTTTAAATGTATTCACTAAACGTGCTGAGGGACATTGTTGAGCTGTGTTTGGCAATAAAGAAAAATTTTATCCATTTTCCGTGTTTAATCAAAAGAGAACAAATAATGATAAATCTTTTCCCGCATGCCAAAAGACTAAATTATCAAATACTAAACAATGGGTTAGGCACAGGCTATTGAGTCTTTTATTAGAAAAGATTATCAGCAGGAAAACAGGATATGTTTATCTGTATGTAGATGAGGAGGGATGAATGTTCCTCAGTGTAAAACTTGCAAAGTAAATCAATGAAATGTCAGTTTTAAAATGTTCAATTAGGGATTAAACATGTATGAAAATCAGATTGTTTTTAGTGCTTTAGTTTTTTTTAAACTGCCTTAATATGTGCTTTTGTTTTCACAGCTTTACTTTCTTACTTTTGTTTCTCTGTATCTTTTGTGTGTATGCACAGAAATGAATAACAAATTAATTGTTTAAAAAAGTCTTAACAGCTGTTGTGTCTCTCCCATCTTAGATCCCTCTGTGACAGCAGATAAGAGCTCCCAAACAAATGTGAGCCAAACTCCCAAGCCAAAGTCTTCTCAGGTGTCGATTGCCTTCACCAGAGTGCCTTTATCGAACAACCCAGAATCCTCCAAGAGAGACCAGGGGACCAGCCCGGTGCCGTTTCTTCAGTATGATCAACCCGAGCCGAGCCGTGAGAGATTCCAGCCAGTTCAAGTGGACTATGACCAAAGATCTGTCCCTCAAAGAGAAGGAGAGCGAGACCAACAGAGGAGGAGGGACCCTGGTGTCCATCATCCCACTCCCCAGCAGAGCAGCAGCAGTCTGGACCAACTGTGGCAGAGGTTCTGTGATCAGTGGATGGGTGAGGAGTCCCGTCCGACCAGTGACAGAGAGGCATCGCTGCTGGAGCGGCTAGAGCGCCTGTCTCGTCTTATCCACAGCAGGAGGGGGACTCTGTCAGTACAGGGTGAGAGGAGTTTACATGGTGAGGCCAGAGGAAGTAGAAAGTCTGTGGATAAACCTCCGCTCCCTCGTCAGGCCTGGACACAGAGGCTGCAGGTACAACAAACGTCTCAACCTTCAGATGAGGACAATCGCGACTCCCTCTCCTCCACCCTCTCCCACACCTCCTCCCAGAGTCTTCACCTCAGTGCCACGGACAGAGACGAGTCCGAGACCTTGTCCACTGCGTCTGGCTCCATGTCCACTGTCGACACAGCCCGGCTGATCCGAATCTTCGGCGCCCACAGAGTCCAGCACCTGAAAACCAGCTCCAGCCTCAGTAAACTTTACAACACCATCAACAAACAGAAAGAAGGGAGGGAACAGAGGAGAGGGAGAAGCAGAGATCCTCCACACATCATCACACCATCAGAAACCACAGGCACTGATGAATCCACTGTATGTACTGAATATCTGTTTTCCTCATATTGAATTAGAGCTGATTTAATTAGATTAGACTTTTTATTTATATTCCAAGTGAATTGAATATAGTTTCTTCTGGTTTTTACATCTCCTCAAAGTTAGAAAATGAAGGATTATTATTTTCTGTTAACTCATAAAAACAGACCTTTTTCTGTATAAACATCACCACTTACTAATTAAGAAAAACTTGTGGATTTATTAGAATTTCTTGACTAACAAGATCATCAGTCAGCTAACTAACTATAGTCTCTGTTTATTGTTTTGTTTTAACCAATTGTGAGCTGTTAAACTTCCCAAAGAAAATGCAATCATCAATGAAAGTTACTTTCATTTCTGAGTCTGTGACTGTCTGTAACTGATGATCACAGGTTCTGAGCAGCTCTAAACTTTTAGTCTCATTGTGTTGCCCTACAGGTTGCTCCTGATTCTGCATCGTCAACCAGCACTTGCACCATCCCGTCACATCATGGACCCTCCAAGACTCTGGCAGCCAAGAAAGCCGTTAAAGTGGTCAGCAAAGGCATCCAGGCAGGTCAGTACAACAGGAGAGGTCTCTCAGATCCCTGAGTACTTGTTCGATTTTTACCACCTATCACACACAGGGTTAAACTCTTTCATAAACTCTACATGATGTGCTAATGTAATTTTATAAAAGTCATTCTGTATCAACTCATCTTGCACCTCCCAGTTTACATTATAGGTTGTCTCAAAAAAAAAGTATGTAAACACTTCTATTAATTTCATGGGACTTTGCAAAATCCTACAGCTCCACTCCAAATAGTCAAGTCAAGTTAATTTTATTTATATAGTGCCAATTCACAACAGAAGTTATTTTGAGGCACTGTACATATAGAGCAGGTCTAGACCGTACTCTTTATCTTACAAAATTTACAAAGAGAGACCCAACAGGTTCCACCATGAGCAGCACTAGGCGACTGTCGCAATGAGAAACTTCCTTTTAAGAGGCAGAAACCTCGAGCAGAACCGGACTCAGGGTGGGCGGACATCTGCCTCGACCGGTTGGATTTAGACAGAGAGGGGGGATGGGGTAAGAGAAAGACAACATTGCAAATACAGTCTATGTCAAAATGTAAGTAGTAATAATAATAATAGCTATAGGAATAATAATGACTGAGTAGTGAAACATTAGTAGAAATAACATCAGCAGTTGAGCTGGATCAAGAGAGAGAGAGGAGAGTGTTTAAAAAAATCTCCACACTGTCGTTTACTTTTCCTCAGGTGACCTGGAGATTGTTAGTAACGGGACTCGACGCCACACCAGAGATGTTGGAACCACGTTCCCCTCGCCTCATGAAACCAGATCTACAAGGCAGATTTCATCTGCTGTATCCAGTGCAGATAGAGGAAGAGGAGGCCAGAGGAGCCCGTCTAAAATTCAGTCCTTACAAAAGCAGAGAAAGAGCAAGAGGAGCCCATCAAAGTCCTACCCTGCAGGTATGTCAGGTGCATCACATCTTACAGCTTAGTAATCTTGAATAAAATCTGGTGGTTGGTGTGAATTTCCATTGTCCCTTCCAGGTGTCTCTTGGTTCATCTCTGCTGATGACCTGAGATCAGAGGCGAGGAAGGAGAACCAGCAAGAGGAGGAGGAGTCGTCGATGTGGAGGCCGAGCACTGCCTGGTTTGAGCCGTACAGCAAAACACCTCCATGGAGAGAACCACTCAGACAGAGACAAATCCACGAAGATAGAAACAGACAGCCTGGCCTCATACATCATGCTGGACATGATCCAGATCCTAGACCCAAAACAGTGTCTCCTGGTCTGGCACGAGTCTCTCTCCAGGTTGGTTTGTGTTTGTCTTTTTCTGTATAAAACATCTCCTAAAAGGCCATTGTTTATTTGTAGGTTAAAGAAGTGAAGATAACAGTAAATGTTGCCTTTTTTAAAATCTTTCTGTAGTTAAGAAAAAAGTTAATCCTTCTCTTCAATCGTGCAGGACGCTCTGGAGATACGGCGGCCAGAGTTCATCTCTCGGTCCAGGCAGAGGGTGAGGCGTCTGGCCCTGCAGGTGGAGGAGAGGAAGCTACAGGTCCAGAGAGAGACGAGCTCTTCAACCAGCCTGGAGGACCGGGGAGACTGCCGAAGCCTGCAGGTACTCGACAACAGACACTAGAGGAGGAAGTGCTGCTTGTTAAGTTGATGCTGAACTGTTACATCAGATGTGCTGGATGTTGCTGCTCAAAGTGTCGCAACAGAATCACAGTTGTCTGGATTTTTTGTGCAAGTTTGAGTTTTCCCTTTTCCAAAAAAAGTAAATCTTACTACTTTTATTACAAGTATTTAAATGTGTCACTTTAATAACTGGACTAATTGGTTTTCTACCTCTCTGTTAAGGCACTGCTGTGCTCAGGAGGGCTGTTCCCAGGAAGGAGATGATCCAGAGATCCAAACAGTAAGTTTATTTTTAATTTGCTGTTCTGGATCTAATATTTAATTAAAAGTGGAAATAATTAGAAAGGATTTGTTTTGTAATGACAGTAAAGGCAGTTCAGGGCCAACACTAGTTTAATCAACTTTCAGTCCTTTCCTCAGGAATAATAAATTCACTTTTACCTCATTAATTTGGGTAATTTATGCAGAAAGATGCTAAAAAATCTCATCAAATATATCTGCCTGACTTAGTTATACTTACTTATTATTTGTGGTGTCAGTATGAAGTTTCTACTCTGAGTTTCTTGGGTTCACAAGAAAAATCAGTTTCCTCCTAATTAAGCACATGAGGTCCATCATTAATTAGCAAAGTTTTTCATCCCAAAAATGTTTCCTTGCATGCAACATATCTGGCAACAGTTTGAAGTAGCATGAGACATAATGAAACAGTACTTTATACTTTTTAATCCTACCTCATCATTCACTACTTGACTCAATTCAACAGCATTGATATTCTGTGTTTAAAAATGTTTAAAACAAAGTTATGTAACATCTTTTCACATCTACTCCCAATTGACTGACAACATCAGCTGTCAAAAATAAAGCTAAAACACTGAAAAACTGGTGCTACAGCTGTTGACAGTAAGTAGTTTTTGTTTAGTGATTTATGACGTCTGAGATCTTTGTGTTTTCTGTGTGAAAGTTTGGCTTTGACAGACGTTTTTTTATAAAAACCTGTTTCTCCTCCAGGATCTATGAGAATCTGCCGGAGGTGCAGAGGAGGAGAGAGGAAGAAAGACGGAAAGCAGAGTACAGATCTTACAGACTGAACGCCCAGCTCTACAACAAGGTACAACACACACTCCTCATCCGACATTAATCAGACGGTGTCGAGACAGATGTTTAATTTATTTTAAGCACTGAAGAGAAGCTGAAAAATACTTTTTAATTTAAAATTTTCAGAGAATCACCAACCGTGTCCTGGGCAGACGAACAGCTTGGCAATGATCAAACAGACCAGTAAAACTTTTTACTGTAAATTAAATCAGTGACGTGAAAATCTTTTTTTTTTTTTTTTTACAACTGTAAGAACAAAACTACCTAATTTAACTAAAAATCCAATTTTATTTATTAGTGACCAAATTTTTTTAGTTGATATTTCAAAGATTATGTTAAAGTAGAACTCAAACAGTAGCATCACTGACATGTTTAATGTGTTTTAATGTAAAAATAAACCAGGTTTCTGCAGATTCTTAACATTTAATGTGAAATGTTTTGATTCAAAACAAAAGGCTGACAAATGTACATTGGCTTTAATGTCTTTTATTGATCAGTTATCAGTTGTGCAAGAGCAGGAAGCCACACGAGGAAAATGTAGGACATGTTAGCTGCAGATTCAGTACATCAGCTGCTCACTGAGAGCACAGATAAACAACATAATGAATAAATAAGAAACGTCTGCATTTTCCCTCTTAAACTACAGTTATGTTGATGCACTACGCCCATTAATTAATTACAAAATAAAAGTTACGACAGTGCAGTGTAAACATAAATAGTCTAACAAATCATTAAATAAAACTGTTAGCATGGATTAATCACTAACTAAAAGCCTTTTAAAATCAGTCGTGGCGAACGTGGTGACGAGAAACAAAGGTTCTTTGGCAAAGATGTAGTTTTGCTTTAAATGAGGTTTGGTTGAAACAAATGAAAAATAAGGCAGGTGACCGCTCTTTACCACAAGGCTCTCTGCAGGTTTAAGGCTCGGACAAAGTTTTAAGTCTGAAACAGCAACAGGAATCTCAGCAGAAACACAGCTAATACAGTCGTTTGGATCTTTTTTGTAATTCAGTAACTTCACCAATACAAACCGGCGTTTCCTTTATACCAAGCACATAAAAGTAGACAGTAACTTTACACCAACACGTGTAATAAATACTAAATAATTTAAACCAATATAACGCTTCATCTGACTAAAGTGCAGTCAAGCTGTTTTTTAAATAAACATGATAAATCTGCAAAAGAATTTCAGTCGCGTTTTACACAGTAAATTCCCTCGAGATTAATCTGCTTCTCTTGTTCTGTGCAGCCCACAGGGTTGTTTTTATTTTTTATTAAATGAAACCACAGGGGAAAATAAAAAATCTCTGAACACACTGTCATTCTCTTGCATTTAACATCACCGCTAATGTTTTATTATAAGTGAAACAGTGCAAGAGTAAAGTTACATCCAAGTAAAGCTAATGTGCAGGATTTTGTTTCCTCTGTGGTTTCTTCTGTTAAATATGCAAAAACTCTCTTTGATCAAACCACAGTAAAATGCCCACGACTTCAAATGGACAATTCTATTTTTTCTTAATTTTTTAATAGTATTTCTCTCCCTTTAGACAGTCGAGTTATAAAAATGTACACAACAGTGACGCCCGAGTAAAATTTACAACACACAGTTGCGACCCTCTGTATCCTGTGTAGCAGTAACAGTAGTGGCGACAGTTTTAACACGGAAACATAGAGCGACAGCCAATGTTTCGGCCTAATATAAACCGCACTGCGCAGGTTCCACACCAGAGCCTAAGTGGAGGTCGATAAAAATACTCAACAGCAACAAAAAAGTAGTTTTAGTGAATCTGGGCAGCATGCAGCAGTGCAGCTTTAAGTATCTCTACTTGATTTTCTGGCCATAAAACAGCAGTTTGTTTGAGTTTACAGTATGAAGGGCTCTAGTCTGAAACAAGTCACTACAAAAACCAAGTTTAATTTGATTTTGCCAATACATTTTCTGTAAGTTGACTAATTGATTAATCATTCTGACTCCAATCCAAAACCCTGATTGATCCCGAGAAGGATCTCAGACTACAGCCCTGACTGTCTGAGTAAAATAATTTCCCACAGGTTGAAACCTCACCACTAGTGACTCTGAATACCTCCTGGTCTGACGTGTTTTGGCCCTGGAGTGGAGGTGAAGCTGATGATAGGGCAGGGGTGGCGTGTTGTGGTGCAGCAGGCGGGGTCGCGGGGCAGGCGAGGTTTAGGTCCGCAGTAGACTGTGAACTCTCTGCAGCTGAGGCTGAGACAGGACGAGGCGATGCACCTGCTCCTGACCGCGGGGGCATGGCACCATGACCCGACCCACCAGCACCGTGTCACCCTGCTTCTCCTCCTTCGCCTAAACACAGAAACACAGAGAATTAGATCTGCAAAGAGATGGTGCAGTGCTAACTAAGAGTTTTTCAGGCTGAAATCTGAATGTTTTGAAATTAGTGCGTCTTGTCTCCCCCTTGTGGCAGTGAGAGTGATTACACAAACAGCCGTACTCCTTGTCACTACAGTCGATTCAGTTTTCTGCTCCGGCAAACCAACCATCACTACCAGTGTGTGAGCGCGGCAACGTTGCCACAGACGAACGCATATGGCAACTGAATGCAACAGATGTTTATTTACCTGTAAAAGTCCTGTTAATTAAAGCTAAACAGAGCAATTCTGAAAAAAATGTAAGTACTGAAAATATTTAACACTTTATATATAGACTGGACTTCAATATGTCACTTTGAACTAGAACCTTAAAAGTTAATTTAAAGTTAATAATGAATCACTTTAGTTTATTTCTTCAATTTAAATTTGTAGAGCTTAAACAAGTTTAAACAAATCAAATATAAATAGAAAAGATAAAGATGCACTAAGACTTTACTGAACGCACAAAAATAGAACTAAATGTTTTAAATCACTCAAAACAGGAATCAGACATTTAAATTTAATGCTTTTTAAAACCTTTTTAAGATCAGTTTTAACCAAATCATCATCTTCTCAATCAACCTGTCAGTAAGTATAAAGGTAAGTCTGTGTGTGGTGCTGTGCAGAGGTAAGTTTTATGTAGGAATGTGGACTTAAAAATAAATTAAAACTAAAAACTAAATTAAATAAAACATTTGTAGCAATCAAGAACTTGCAAATTCAAATTTACAACTATTAAAGATATTTAAAGACCTGCAGACACCGTCAGCTCCAAAATGTGACACCCAAAAAGGTTAAACAGACCTTTACGAACGTCGTCGAGGGGAACGTGGCAAAGTCGGACGAGACTCGAGCTCCAGGCTGCTGGTGGACGACGTGCTCTGCCACTTCATCCTGACCGAAGAGGAAAAACAAAAAATGATCAGTGAATCCTGTGGTGAGTACTTCAATCATTTTTGTGTATTTTCAGTTTATTCCAGTGTGTTTCCAGTGTTTTGTATCTACCTTCAGTCTGTCCAGAGTGTCACTCAGGGACTGTAGTCGAGCTGTTTGTTCCAGGAGCTGAGCACCAGGTGTCACTGCAGGACAGAAAAACACAGTAAGTACTCAGTTATTCATACAACACACACGTATTAACAAAAGCAAAGACGACATCACATTAAAGTATATCTGATCTCATCTTCCCAGCTCATACCTGGGGATTTCCCAGTGATGTCGACCACCTTGACGTTCGCGCTCATCTGCAGCAAAGTCTCCAGGAGCTGGTCGGTCTTGCGGTAGAGGGCGCTAGAGAGCACTTCAGGACGACCTCCGTCTCTGGAGGGAAGTTTGGTCACATGGAGAGGAGGCAGAGAGGCGAGCTGGACGCGCATCGTCTCAGCCTGAGAGGTAAGACAAGACTGTTACTCTGCCTTCTCTACCTTTACCCCTCCCTACCTTCCTCTCTCTCTCTCCACCTTCACATCCCTCTCTACCCTACCTCCCTCCATGTCTCTACCTTCACTTCTCTCCCTCTCTCTATCTGCACCTCCCCCCTTCACATTCCTCTCTCTCTCTCCACCCTCACCTCCTCTCTCCACCTTCACTTCCCCCCTCCACATTCCTTTCTCTCTATCTGCACCTCCCTACCTACATCCCTCCATGTCTACCTTCTTTATCCTACCTTTCTCCACCTTCACCTCCTTACCTTCCTCTACCGTCTCTCTCTACCTCCTCTTTCTCTCCACCTGCACCTCCCTACCTCCCTCCCTCTCTCCCTTCACCACCCTCCCTCTCCACCTTCACATTCCTCTCTCTCCACATCCCTACCTTCACTTCTCTCCCTTCTTCTACCCTCTCTACTTTCACCCCCCCTCTCTCTCTCCACATCCCTACGTCTTTCTCCCTCCCTCCATGTCCCTACCTTCACCTCCCTACCTACCTCTCTCCACATCCCTTCCTCTCTCTCCACCTTCACATCCCTCTCTCTACCTGCACCTCCCCTTCACATTCCTCTCCATCTTCACCTCCTCTCTCCCTTTACATCCCTTCCTCTACCCTCTCTCCCTCCTCTCCCTGCATCCCTACCCTTCAAATCCCTCTCTCTCCACCTCTCTACCTTCTCTACCCTACTTCCACCCTCTCCCTACCTCTCTCTCTCCACCTTCACATTCCTCTCTCTCCACATCCCTACCTTCACTTCTCTCTCTCCTTCTCCCTCTCTCCTTTCACATCCCTACCTTCACCTCCTCTCTCCTCCTTCTCTATCCTACCTCTCTCTCCACCTTCACCTTCTCTCTCTCCACCTCCTCACATCCCTACCTTCACCTCTCTACCTTCTCTACCCTACTTCCCTCACTCTCCACCTTCACTTCCCCCCTCCACATTCCTTTCTCTCTATCTGCACCTCCCTACCTACCTCCCTCCATGTCTACCTTCTTTACCCTACCTCTCTCCACCTTCACCTCCCCCCTTCACATCCCTCTCTCTCTACCTCTCTCTCCACTACCTCCCTCTCTCCCTTCACCTCCTTACCTTCCTCTACCCTCTCTACTTTCACCCCCTCTCCCTCTCTCTACACATCCCTACCTTCACTTCTCTCCCTCTCTTTACCTCCTTCTCCCTTCATGTCCCTACCTTCACCTCCTTACCTTCATCTACCCTCTCTCTCTACCTCCTCTCTCTCCACCTCTCTACCTTCTCTACCCTACTTCCCACCCCTCTCCCCTACCTCTCTCTCTCCACCTTCACCTCCTTACCTTCCTCTACTGTCTCTCACTACCTCCTCTTTCTCTCCACCTGCACCTCCCTCCCTCTCTCCCTTCACCACCCTCCCTCTCCACCTTCACATTCCTCTCTCTCCACATCCCTACCTTCACTTCTCTCCCTTCTTCTACCCTCTCTACCTTCACCTCCTCTCTCCCTCCTTCTCTACCCTACCTCCTTCTCCCTTCACCTCTCTCTCTCTCCACATCCCTATGTCTTTCTCCCTCCCTCCATGTCCCTACCTTCACCTCTTTACCTTCCTCTACTCTCTCTCTATCTCCTTTCTCTCCACCTTCACATCCCTCTCTACCTTCACTACCACTCTCTATCTTCTCTACCCTACCTCCTTTCAATCCACCTCTACATATCCCTACCTTCACCTCCTCTCTCCCTCCTTCTCTACCCTACTTCCCTCACTCTCCACCTTCACTTCTCTCCCTCTCTACCTCCCCTCTTTCCACCTTCACCTTCTCCCTCTCTTTACCTGCACCCCCCCCCCCCCCCCCCTTCACATTCCCCTATCTCCCTTCACCTCTCCACCTGCATCCCCCTCCCTCCCTGTCTGGTGATGAGACAGTTCTTACCTTCAGCCTGTTGTTCTCGTTCTTCAGGTGTTTGATGCAGAGTCTCTGAGCTTCGATCTGCTGAGTCAGCAGAGGAGAGTCGATCACCTGGACTCCTGAGCCTGAACCGACGCCTGACATCATGTTCGCTGTGGATGACATCATGTACACATCATCAACACCCGACCAGAACGCAAACCATCATCTAACATGTAATAAACTGTCCAGCTGCAGTGACCTGCCTCTGTATTCTGTTTAAATAAAAAACGACGACACATTAACATCTGTTCATGTGTATCTGGATGATTTGTAACTAGCACTGACTTCATTTTATGCTACTTTAAATCAGAAGGAAAATTTTTAAAGTAACTAGTTACTTTCTAAATATAGATTTTACATGCAAACATATAAACTCATAACTCAGAGTCACTGTTAGAGATGATCAGTGTAAAGTAGCAGAAATCAGCTTCACGGCAAGGAGAAACAATATTAAAACCATGCAAGGAGGAGATAATGTACATGCCAAAAAAAGCAGATTCATGAGATGAAAATCACATTAATAGATATATAAACATAAAAGCCTTTCAGTCTAAATGGTTTAATATCAGGGTTTCTGCAGGGTTAAATTTAAGAAACAATTTACTATAAAACCTGTTTCACTGTCTGCTAGCAGGGACGATACGATCTAGAATGATTTATTATATAACCTTTCTTAGAACTTTACAGCAGTATATAAAAACAAATTATAGTTAATTAAATTAATGCAACCTGTTTTTTAAGCGTTACAACAATCTTATTACATGCATAGAAAATATGTTCTATTTATCTGTAATCAGGTAAAGGCTAACTTTAAGACTTCTGTGAATAAAACTTAAAACCTTCTAAGGCCTTTAACAAACTAAATTCAGTCCTGCAGATGCCCTGAATAAAACATGCATGTAGGAGTATTAAACTGCTGTTGAATCATGCAGTTAAAAACTTTTAGTTGTCAAAATTAGTTCTTTTTGAAACAGAATTTAACATGCAGGATCAGGTGTCAGGAGATAGATACCTTTTTGTTCCTCTGCAGAAGGTAAAGATTCAAAAGGAGAAGTGGAATTAAACACAGCAGTTAAAATGATGATAAATAAGGTTAAGTTCCAGGTGTATTAGGGCTGTAACTATTATTTTCCTTCCTCAATTAATCTGCATATGACTGTTTTATTTTCTTAAATATTTGTTTAGTCTATGGAATATTGATAAACTCATGAAAAATTCACACAATGACCACAGATTCATTTTCTTTCTACTGATAGTGAGGTCGTGTGTTTTTCCCTCCGCTCACCTCCTGCAATTCCCGTGACGATGGAGGCGATTCCTGACGGGCCGGTTCCTCTCAGCCCATCAATGGTCATCTTCGATTGGCTGTTGATTCGCTGCTTCAGCTCGGCCTTCTCCGACTCCAGCTGGTCGATGTCGGCCTGCAGAGCGTCCATCGTCTCCTCAAACTCCCTGTGAAGAGAAGAAAACATCATCATCATCATCATGCTGCTGTAAGGCTTCTCTGTCTGAATCTACAGGTCTGAGGCCGCCGCTCTCACTTCTCTTTCTTCTTCAGCAGAGTCTGGGCCTCGTCCAGTCGAGTCTGAATCTTCTCCACGCGTTCGTCTGCGTCTTTGGACGAGCTGTCGAGTTTCTTCTCCAGCAGACTGAGACGGACGTTCGCCTCGCTCAGCTCCTCCCCCTGAGAACACACAAGCATCATTACTGCCGATTAATTCTCCACTTATCGTCTACACTGATTGATTTTTCTGTTCCATGTGTTTTCATCACCTTGATCTTCAGAGACTTCTTCAGCTCTTTGATGACAGTCTCTCTGTCCTCCAGCTTCATGCCCAGACCTTCAGCGTCTGTGATTTCTGCTCGGAGAGCCGCCGCTCGCACGTCGACCGGTGGAGGATTCTGGGAGATGATCAAAGAGCGTAACATGAGAAAAATTAAATCCTGCACCAAACACTTTCAGAGCTGCATCTTCACAACAAGTAGTTACCTTGCTCTGAGGCTTGTCTGAGTCGTACTCTCCCTCCTGCATGGCGGTGGCCATCTTGTTCATGGTTGCGATGACGATGCTGCAGGACTGTCGCAGACACTCGTAGGGGTTGGCGCCCTGAGATCCATAGATCTGAAAACCACAGAAATACGTTTATTTCTGCTTGTCAAATCACTGGTTCATAAAGCTGTATCACTACCACGCCTGTTACTGAAGCTCTAATGTACGTACCTGTTCTCCTGCCTTGAACGCCACATCCTCCAGTTTGACGGCCGCCAGCCCCTCCTGCTCACCGAGGGGCGACATCATCTGAGCTCCGGCCGCCGCCACTTCCTGCAGCACGGCCACCACCCAGGTCAGGTGCTTCCTGCAGTCTGAGAGCGTGTCTGACACCTGAGGGGTCAAAGGTCGAGAGTCAGCGCGGAGAGTAGCAGGAAGCAGAAAATCAGCGAGCTGAAACTCTGACTTGGCTGAGAAGCTTGGTTGCCGTGGTTACCTGTTGGCCGAAGTTGAGAGCCGCTGGGATGCCGGGCGCGTCGGTACCCGGCATCCGGCGGCGGATCTTCTTGCAGAACTGCCGGATGTCGCTGCAGGACGTCTCCAGGTCTTTGAGCAGCACGGCGAGGTCGGCCTTCTCCTGACCCGCGTGCAGGAACGCCCGCAGGCGACCGACCTCCACAGCCATACAGTCCAAGGCACTCTGGGTAAACTGCAAACAAATAACGACAGATCAAAATATATCAGAAAGCGTGAGCTTCTTCCTTTATGTTTTACTGGATGAGGATGTGATTTGTCTTTTCCCTCCTCACAGACTGTTGGACGTGTTGTTACTCACTCTGATGTGATCAGCGAGCTGCATGGTGCAGTCCTCATTCTGATCTGCCAGGTGGATGCTGTACAGGTGCTGGAGAAGGACAAATGTCATCAAACAAACAGGAAGTGTTCTTTTACACGTTCTGTGCTTGGTTTCTGTCTTCAAACCGGCTGAATAACGTAGAGTACTAAAAGTTTTAGGCATTTGAGATGTTTAGATTCTGATGCATCGTCTGATCGCTCCTAAATTTATCCTGCAGCAGGACACGTTTCCCTGAGACGAGAAGAACAAGGAGTCCTGGAACAGATGGTCTGACCCCGACAGAACCCTGAAGTTCTCCAAGATGTTTGGAACAATTTCTCTACCAAATACCTTTCAACTTGAACTGAATAAAACTTGAGCACTTTTCATCACTTGTACTGTAATGTCCTTATCTGCAGTTCTACTCTGCAGTGTTACTGTAACTGTTTAGACCTAACATGGTAAATTAGAGAAAATCAAGACACTTTGTCACTGTGTAGATTTGTAGCCTGCAAATTAAATTCTATACTTTTTGATTAAAGTATGAAAATTGTTATTGATTTCCTGTCAACTGACAAATGGATCATCTCTAACTTTATGTCTGCACAGTTTGTGTAAAAACAAAACAATAAATACATGAAAAAACATGGACGTGAATATGAGATAATATCTTTTAATGTAAAACAGTTGCTACATTGGATTTAACTGAATCATCTGCAACAGTGTGTATACCTGTGTGTGTGTGTGTGTGTGTGTACCTGATAGTATTTAATGGCTTTGGTGAGCGGCTCCACGTTGACGGTCTCGTCCAGCTGGTCTTTGTGCAGCAGATCGATGAGGAAATCCAGTGATCGCTCGTGGACGCTCATCTCTGGGTACAGAGAGCCGATCTTCTTATAGACGTCCACACTGCACTGAGCCAGAGCCCTGACACACACACACACACACACACACACACACACACACACACACACACACACACACGTTAAATAATAAAACAACTGCACAGATGTTTTACACTGAAAAACCTTTAATTCAGAAGCACAAGTGAATGTAATTTAGCAGCATGCATCACTCATCTCTCAGCTGCGTATCTTAAATGTGAGAGGGTGTGTGGTGAAACGTACTGCTCGTATTTGTGGAGCGTGGCCTGCAGCAGACTGAGCGAGTAAACCAAACCACCAGCGAAGCTCAGCTGCTCCCCGATGGCTCCTTTCAGTCCGGCTCGCTCCACGCAGTTCTCGTTCAGGTCAAACTTCTCCTGGGCCTGTTTGCTGATCAGCTCGGCCTAAAAACACAAACACAAACAGACGCGGAGTTAAACTTGAAGAGGACGGCTCCGTGTCGTCCCCAGTATTCATTTCTCGTGTTGGTGCCGACCTTGCAGATGAGCCTGGGGATGAGCAGCAGCACCAGGATGCAGTCGTGGTCTCCTCCGTGACGAAGGAAGGACTCGGGCATGAAGGCGGTCAGAAGGGAGACGTGTCTGTTGGCCTGACCCACCTCCATCTTCCTCAGCTCCATCTCAATGGCCTGGACACACACACAAGAAAAACTCACCAGTCATTCACATCATCAGGCTCCTGAGAGCGGCTCATCATTCAGACCAGAGAGCTCTTAGTGATTCTGACCTTGGCGTACGCCTTCGTCTCTGCAAACTTAATCTTGAAATCGAACATCTCTGCTGGCGGCTGCTGCTGCAGCTCTGCTGAGGCTTCCTGCTGACTGGTCAGTTCTCTGTTCACCTCCTGCCGCCAAAAACAAAGGACGAATGAGGAGAGAGCGCACGTATGATCAGACGTGTGATACGTGCTAAAACACCCTGCTCGTACCTGTAGGTGGGCGGTGAGCTCGCGGTACTTCTTGATGGTCTGCTGATAATCAGCCACGGTCTCCTGAGCGGCTTCGACTCGTTTCTCTGACTCTCGGATTTTCGCCGCGCCCAGATCCAACATCTCCCTCAGCTCCAGCTCCGTCTCTCTGGCGTTCTCCTGCAGCTCGTCGTTCATCTCGTTGATCGCTTCCTGCAGGAGACAACGACCGACACACACCATCAGCTGAAATCCTCTGATGACTGAGAAACATCGCTGTGGTGTCAGCTGGTTTTCTGTTCTCAGATATCAGTTTATTAGGGACACTGAGCTAAAATTGATGCTGTCTAATTTTTCTATTTTATTTATTTAACCTTCATTTAAGCAGGAGAGCTCCAAAAAAACACAACAGGAGACAAACTCAAACAAACTAAAGAAGGAAACCACATTTCAAAATGTGTCACCAGGTAAATTAAAAACAGCGACATCTCAGAGGAACTGCCTCTGACTCTTTGATTTTGGATGTATTTAAAGATATTAAAGATATTAATTCACTGATAAACAGTCCTGCAGTAAATCCTCCCTTCATGAAGGTTATTAAGTTCAGTCTGTGGCAACTGGCAACTTTTTATTGCAAACAAATTGCTATTGCTGCTGCAAGAAACTCAACCTGCGTCTGTACCTGGGATCAATTTAGTTTTTGTTCAACAACTGTTTTGCACCATTTTGACCAGATCTGACTTAAAACTGATGAAATGATTCCATCTACATTTATTTCAAATTAAAAACAAAAACAAACAGAAACGTATCCCACCACAGTAAAACATCCTTTTATCTTAAAAAGCTTCTCTCAGCTCCTGTGATTTACTTCTTAGGTTTCTACTGTGACTCATTTGTTTCGATCCAGGTCAACTCAACAATGGCTGCAAGTGGCAACAAACACCAGAGGGCGGTGCCTGCATATTAATGACCTGGGTCCATATCAATCATGAGGTGAGTCAGCAAACAGTGGCACTTTCATTTTGTCCGGCCTCAGTGCTATAAATACACACAGGGGGAGTCTGGGGATTCATTAGTCTCCTGCTCATTCTGATTGATATTGTAATTTTTTAATGAATGAACTGCAGCAGCTTTGTGTTTGTCGTTGACCTGTTCAGGCGAATCCTCAGAGTGAGACTCACCAGGTCAGCGACCGTCTCCCTCAGCTCCCTGACTTTCTCCTCCAGGTCCAGGTTTCTCTCTGTCAGAGTCTCCACCATCTCCTCCTGCCCCCAGGGCTGCATCCACCTGAAAACAAGAGAGCACAATCATCAGAAACAGGAGCTGCTGTTTGTCCTATGTAAAAGCCTCTGCTCAGTTCAGAGCCTGAGGTTGATTTATGTCACTGCAAAGCTGCAGCAGCTCGGCCACTCTGAACAGCCGCTGTGATAAAACCCTGAAGCGCCGACCTGCTCCTTCAGCTCGTCGATGGTCTTTTCTGCCGCCGTCATCTCCTCCTGCAGCTTTTCTTTCTGGCTCCTCAGAGAGTCCAGCTCCACGTTCTTCTTCTCCATCTGCTTCTGCAACTTCACATGTTCCTGCTTCTCCGACGCCGACAGATCTCGCATCCTGGAACGAGGGAAAAACACCATTAATGACAGCGAACCTGGTGGATTAGAGGTCTCGTCATGTGGTTTTTCCTGCACAGTGAAGTGTCCACAGACCTACCTGACCAGCGCTTCTTTCAGTCGGCCGTTCTGCTCCTCCAGCTGTTTCACATGATAACTGGAGGCAGCGCCATCCGAGCCTGAGAGAAAGCCAAAAACACTCCTACATTATCTGTGTCCAGTGTTGTTTTCTTTGGGTGTGAGAAATGTCACACGAGAAAACTGATGCTGCCAAAAGAGACGATGGCGACAGGTTCAATTAAAGAAATGACACAGTTCTTCACTTTCTGCGACAGTGAAAAATCAGGTCACTGATGAGTGGCTCAACACTATTTCAACAATCTAATCACGTTAGACGACGACATGAGTTATTTCTGCTTCTGTGCTGTTTGACGCAGCTGATATACACTACATTCTATATTTCATACATATTTCTAACTTCTGAAGTATGAAGGAGCACAGAACAGACACTTTGATTTTTCATTTGAAAACCATAGCCACTGTTTTGTTTTTTGTGTTTTTAAACTAAGATTTTACATCAGAGAAACAACAGAAGAAAAATGTAAAAGAAACAAATCACTGTTTTTTTTTTGTACTAAAAGGTCTTGAAATTATTTCTGATACTAGAGATTTCTTTTAATAATCTTTTTTGTGCAAAACATAAGCTAGAATAAAAATTTATTGTGTTTTTTTCCCCTAATTTTTGTTGTGAACTTTTTGATGATATTCTTGGAAAGTGTGAGTCAAGTGTCTTGTTGCCAACAGGGTACAAACACAGCAGTTATCAAGTGTGAACACAGTCACCAAAAAAATGTTCCTCAAGGATCCTCGGCCTTATACTGTATGAATCTTACCTAATTAAGGTTTCAGGTTTTATTAAGGCAAATGAAAGAAATCAACAGTTAATGAATCAAAAAAAACAAAACAAAACAGAAAACCCTCATCTGTTTCTCTCTCACAAGTTCAAAGCTCCAAAAAAACCACCTCATCCCATCTACGACCTTCTCACCTTTTACTTCTAACGAATAAAACTCAGCCGTACCTTTCTCCTCAATCTCATGCTTGAGGATCTCCAGGTCCATGGTGAGCTCGTCCACTTTCTCCTTGAGCGAGTCGACCTCCAGCTGCAGAGACTCGGCTCTCTCCTCAGCCATCTCCTTATCCAGCGTGGCCATCTCGATCGCATCCGCAGTGTCTGACATCTCCTCCATGTACCGCTCCTTCGCCTCCAGGGCCTCTTTAGCCTCCTACACACACAGAGAAACTCACGTCAGTTGGTCTGTAAAACCTGCAGGGCTTTCTTTCCTCTTTACACAGTATTTTAAGTAAATTCTTCATTTGAAGGCAGTGATACATTTGGTGGGCAGCTCTGTCTTATAGAGTTATATATCTTTAAATCATTTTATTAGTGTGGATTTGTCTCTTTATAGTTGAACTGAAGAGTTTTCTACTTTCTCTACTTTTCTTAATGTGTCCAAAATCACACATCCTGTTCTTCACTATTCAGTTTACTCTTAAAGCCCCTGAAAACTTGTTTTAATGAGATACATTGGTATTGATATATGTAACAGGATGAAGTGATGTTTCTCCAAGATGAAGATTTCTTGTAAAAATCTGAAAATATGTCATAAAGACGTGAAAAATATCTTGTTATAATGTGACAATGATTTTGTAAAAACTATGAATATACTGTTTATACTCTGTCTATCATTTAACCACCTATTCATCAGATTTACTTTTATCATCATGAGTTTCCCTGACTTGTTTGTGCAGCCATATCTATTCACTGCAGCCTCTCCAACATCTATCCATCCACTCATCCATCTGTTGCTTCTTTACCCTCTTGGCCTCTTTGAGTTGTTTCTGCAGCTCGGCCTGCTGCTCCTGCATCTTGTTCTTCCACTCCTGCAGCTGCTCCAGCTGGATCTTGTGCTTCTCCAGCTCCTTCAGCTTGGCTTTGTCCTCCGTCCGCTTCATCTTCAGCGTCTCCAGCTTCTCCTCCAGGTCCTTCACCTGAGCGCGCAGAGCCTCCTCCTCCTGTACACGAAGGACGGAGGAGGGAGGGACATGAAGGGGAAATGGAAAGGAAGATATTTGAAAATGGAGGAGCTGACACAGGAGGCTGAAATAATCACACATGGCGGAAAAAAAAGTGAAAGCGCTCCGACACACAAATGGAAGCTTTAACCCTGCTCCATTTAATGTTCCTTTAATCGTTTCACTTTCACGATTTCTCAGGTTTTTCTTAGTGAATAATGAAAGCGGCAGATCAAATGTGCAGCTTCTCCTCTGTGGTGGCAGCACTTTCATCTTTTTATCCGTTACAAAGCTTTAATTTCACTCGCCATGCAGAGAATTCACCTGTAGAGAGAGTCAGCATCAAGACACACACATGCCCTGCTGTACAATAACAATATGTGCTTATATATAAACACCTACACACACATTATCACACACCAAGTAACAGCAGGAGGTCTTAATTCAATCCTGCAATAAATGTTCATTTTAATTGCAGTGTGAAGTTGGTCTGTGAACAGAGACGGAGCAACTTCACACCGTGGTTGAAGCGTAGCAGTCACACCTTCTACAGCTTGTTAAAATGTTAGTGAGAGGAAAAACAACACTTCAGTATCCAGTGCAAAAACATCACACCACATCACTGCACCTGTGTTTCCATAGTGACGTCTTCCTGAGGGGGATAAAATACAAATCAGACCGATGACGTCCGCCTTGTAATTAAACACCAGATGGCAGCTGACTTTTAGAAAATGTTAACGTGATAATCTGTGACATTTAAATACAAATTAATGTACATGTAGCATCTAACACAAGAGATTCAACCTGTGCCCAGTTCATGATTAACAAAGAGCTCACAGACAATTAACCACATGTACTGGTGCAAAGCAACATTGGGACAGGGTATTTATCATGCTTAACTGAGCTATAACCCAGAGCTAATCGCTGCATTTATTACTGTTTGGTCTCATTTTGAAGGAGGCACCAGACTATAAAAGTCCACCAGCTAAAATGCAAATATTTTCTCTGCAGCAAACACTACAAGTGATCAATTTTTCATTTTTTTAAGCAGAAGACCTGCAACCATCAAAAACATAATTCTAACAAATCATACCTTTGAAAAAAAGGCTACATACTGGTAGTTTTCTAAAAATCTAATTTATATAGTTAAATAACAGTTACTTAAACAAATAGATATATACTTAAAATCAGATATGATATGTGGTGTTCCTCAGGGTTCTATTTTAGGCCCAATTCATTTCAGCATACTTTACTATGAAAACAATATTTTTCTCATTTATGCAGATGACACCGCGCTGTATATTTGTCTCTCCTAGATGATTTCAGTCGTGCTAACACCTGTTAAAGCATTTAAGATATAAACCAATGGTCAAATTAATTTTTCAAGGATTTGATGCTTGATTTGTCATATAGCATTCAGTCATAGCAAATTGGATATCTTTGGGTTTACAACTGTTACTTGGATAAAACTAACAATTTGAAGAAATCACCTTTGGGGTCCAGAAAACATTTTCAGTATTTGTTTGCTATTTTCTGACATTTTACAAATCAAACATTTATTTGATTAATCAAGAAAATCATCAGCAGCTTTTTAATTTCCCTCGCCACCACTGCATGCTTGGATACACATCAGCCCCTGAAGAGGATAAGCTGTTTTGGATTAATCACTTAATTAAAACACTGGTGCTACATAGAGAATTAAACCAAATATTCAGCGTTTTCCCTTTTGTTAGACAGGCATTTCTGTTAGGGTAAATTATGTTTCCTCATGTACTCTAAGAATACAGTTAAAGCCTCCGGCTCTCTTGTGGATGACATCAACTCAAACTGACAGCAGCGTCAAAAACACGTATTTAAAGGAGCTATAGCAAAAAGATGTCACATCTGATTTTACTCCTGCACCTCTGCTTGTGCGGCTTTAAGCTGAGTCCACTGAGTCTTCTTTGATCTTGTTGGCACATTAAACGCTGCATTATAAAACCAGAATATCACATCTCATTCTTCTCCATGCATGTAATTATTTTAAGTAGGCATTAGTCACCTGTTTTAAATATTATCTCTTGCTCTGGGGCTGAAAATGTAGATTTCTAGTATTTTCCCAGTCGCTGGCGGATGCTGGTTTTCCCTCCTCACACTGGAGGTAAAACATTTAATCTGTGTTGTGACACTGTGAGCTGCAGGGTGAACAAAACCTTTGCCTTCGTTTAGCAGTGTCACGCTGCTCTGAGCTGATACTGACCTTGCTGGGGACGGGGGCCGGAGGTTTTCCTGGGGAGTGGAGGGTGGGGATGACCGGAGCAGCCAGGGGAGTCTGGGCCGGGGTGCTGGGCTCGCTGCTGCTCATCTCTCCAGCCGAGGCCGAGGCCGAGCCGGACGCAGCCCCCTTCCCGCCGGTGCCTGTCGGCCGGCTGGGCTGCTGAGAGACCCAAGGAAGAAAATAATGAGAAAAAAAACAAGGAGCCAGAAAGGAATCTGGATCAAAAGATGATGAAAAGATCCCACTGGGTTTAAACAGCTGTCAGATGATGTATTGGTGGCCATAATGGAGGTCCCCTTCTCCTCGATCACAGCTTCTGTCAAAAGCTGATTGTGTTTATCTGCTGTATTTTTCTTCCTCTTATCGCTATCATCTGTTTTCCAGCCTTTGATTTCATTGAGTATTTTTACATTGTATATTTCAGTCTTATTCAGGTTATGACATTTACATGAAACAAAGAGAAATCTTGTTGTTATCTCGGTTTCTGAAAGTGGATATTGTCACTTTCCCATAAACACCATGTGCATATTATATAAAGCTATACATATATATATGTATAGCTTGAGAAGTAGGAGGATTTTCTCAGCTCAGAAAGGAACCGAAAAATCAAAACCACCTAATTTGGGAATATAAACTGATACTAATGTTATGTAAACACACTCATTATACAGTAATAATGCCTGTTTTGCGCTGACTAACTTTACAACAAACTAGCATGAGTACAGACTAGCAGCTGCATGTTAACTTGCATTATTTACTTAACTTGGTTATTTGCTACTTTTCAAGCTAACCAGTGTTTTTTTGAGGTTAACTAAGGTTGAGTGACAACTTTAACAAGGACTAAGAGAGATTTACAAATTACGAATTCACAAATCAATTATCAGAGCGCTCATTTTCACATATTAAATTACCAAACTGACATACACCCAAACCATAAAAATGTGTTTTTAAATGATTAACTTCTACATGCAAACATGCAGTTTTTTAGTGGACCTCCATGATGACCCCAGACCTCATTTAGGACACAAATGCAAAACTGCAAAAGAAAAAAATGAGCAAGCAAATCGAAGCTGAAACTTTTCTGGTGCAAATGAAAACAAATAAAATGGCCGAAACTGAACAAAAGCAACAATGGCAACTTTACCAACCAGTTTAAGGCAAAAAGAAAAGAAAACCACATGAATACATGAATACTAGAACTTGAAATGAAGACAGGAAACACTACTGGAGCTGTGAATATGAATGTGAGGAAATCTGGATGAAAAGAAAAACATATGTGAGGCTGTTTTATACTGTGTATAAAATTACTGATGCTAAATAATGTGGATTTGCAGTCATGTCTGGTGATGTAGTGTCACTACTGTCTTGGCAACACTCACACAAACACACACACACAAATTGCTGCGTGAAGTGAAGACAATAATCGCACGCATAAATAATGCAAACTGATAGAAATGTAAGCCCCTGACGACGTTGGAGGACTGGGCTCACCTTGGGCCTTCTGGCCGTGGTCTGAGGAGGAGAGGGAGGAGAAAAAAGGAGGAAGAAGAGAAGGAGAGGAAGTAGGAGAAGGTCAAAGGGCAGCAGAGGAGGAGAGGGGAGGGAAACAAACAGCCAGGGTTAGTGAATCAAGGCAAAGTTCATATTAAAATGGGAAAATCACAGACACAAGGACAAAATGGGTTGATGAAGCTGATATGACTGAACTCTCCTGGGATTCTGCCTCTTCACAGACAATTAAAACCTACAGAACTCTTTCTTTTTTGTTCTGAAAACTACCACAAAGGCTCTTCTCCTGTGAATCCATTATCGTGCAGCATCCCCACAGATCTGTCTCTCTGATCCTTCTCGTCCTAGCCGGTCTCTGGGGCCTCATTTCTTCCCCCCATGTGACCAGAACCCCTCAGTAGCAACATGGACACAGTGACTGGTACTGCCACTGTGACCTAAATGGCTGCATTGTGTCTCCGGGGACGCAGCAGACCCGGTTCATCTGAGCCCAATTCTGTTGTACAGCACTTATACACCAGACAGCGCAGGGATAATAGCCTGTTATCCTGCTATATCGCGTGTCTCAGACATAGCACACAGTCGGCTGGGATGAGAGGAATTTCAGTGAAGTGTGCAGAGAAACATCCGCAATTTATTCTCATCTAACTTCTATAGAGTCTGTACAGAGGACCTGGATTACATTATTTTAATCAAAAACCTCTGAGTGCTTTAGGCTCATGATATTTCTCTAAATTTAAATTGTGTTAACCTCATCCTGCATGTTTGCAGGGCTGGACAATAATTCCACAATATAATCTATGATTTCTCCATATAATTATCATATTATGGCAAAAGACTGTACAAATGTAAGAGTTAGAAATAAAATCTAGTAGGTAAATCATTCTTACCTTGAACAGCAGCTCAGACAAGCAACAAACAATTACTTCCACTATCGATCAACTGCTAAGTCATTTACTCCCAGTTTCCTGGAGTCCAAGGTAACTTGTTCAAACATCTTGTTTTGTCCAAAACACAGACGACATGCAATTTGCACTGATATAAAACAGAGGAAAGCAGCAAACTGTCACATTTGAGAAGCTGCAGGCAACAAATGACAGAAAGTTGCATATTGACATGCTTTCAGTAAATCACATGATACCCAGCAGAGTTTGCTCAGTTGTCATGAATTTGTACTGTAGATGCTGGTATTATCACTGTTTTGTTTATTTATCATTGAAGACTTAATTCCTCATATATGTTGAATTATAAACCTGCCTGTGGACAAACTGCACATTTTGCAGCTTCAGTAAAAGATCTCTGTTTTACAAATGATTGGCTCTTTCCAGGTAACTTACTAAGACATTATCATGGAGCCAAATATAAACAGTTGCCTAAATATTAATAACTGTGGCTCAAATATTTAATAGATATTACTTTCAGGGGGGAAACTCCATCTGCTGCAGCTACTAAATGCAGCAGGTTATTTTCTCTCCTAAATAAACACTGTTATACTTTTATATGAAGATTATTGGAAGGTATATTTCACTTCTCTCTGTCACAGTCAAACTAGATACAAGGCTGTTCTCTTAGTTAACAATGTAACCCAGGTCTGTGAAGACTCTCCGTCCTTCTACTTTGATGTAGAACGATCTGATGTCTTTCTCTTCTACCTTTTACTCTCCATCTCCTGTCCTCTGCACACTGACTCTCTCACCATCTCTCTGCTTTGGCTCAGGCTCGGCCGGCTCTTTGGCTAGTTATCGTTCTTTATTGGATTAGAGTTGCACCATTCAGCAGAAATTAGCCCGAGCTAACAGCTGTACCAAATAAGAGCTGACAGCACCTCTTAAGCCACAGTGTTTGTGCTGTAGGTACGAGAACAGGCAACACACTGAAATCACATCAGTCTGTTTGCTACATCTGCAACCAGATGGCAGAAACAGCTTCTGCATGATGATGCCAAATAAAAAGATAAAAGCTTGTAGACAAGGGAAATAAAAAAAATCTACTGCACATACATGTATAGGCATGATATAATTCTGCAAAGGGAAAAAATGAACTGACAAAACGATCAAAAAAGAGCACAACCGAGCTCCTGCTTCCACACTGAGAATATTAAATACCACTTGAGAGGTGAAAAAAAGGGCAACTGCGACCAAAAATGAGGAATAACTGAAACTTCCAAGCATGACCTTTACAGCAGCTCTGCCAACAAATCAAATGGGAGATGACAACAACGACAACAACAACATCCCAACAGATTAAGGACGATCAGATGGAGTTCTGTACCTTCCGGGGTGCAGGAGTCTGTCTCATCATATTTGCAAGAGAAGAAGACACACACACAAAACAGAGTCACCGAGAAACACACACACACACACACACACAGGTGATAAAACAGGCAAAGATGCTTGATCCTCAGAGACCGGGTTTAGGGATAGAAAGACAGACAGCAGAAGCCGAACAGTCAGTCAGACAGGCAGCCGCTCAGGCCGGGAAGCTGCAGTGGTGCAAATGGCCGCGGTGATTTTTTTTTTTCTCCCAGGCTTCCCCCTCCTGCCTCTGTCCGTCCCTTCCTCCTGATGTCGTCCTCCTTTATGTCCTCCTCTCTCTCAGCTTCTCTCATAATCCATCTGCCGGAGCCCTCAGTCGGTGCCTCCCTTTTTCCTTTCTACTCCGATCAGGGCTCTGACATCTTGCTGCTGCGAGCCTCCGACCTGCTACTGTTCACAGGAGACGCCTCGCCTCCCCTAACCTTCCTCTCCTCCCTCCTGCCCCCCCACCACCACCACTCAACCCGCCCCTTCTCACTCTGCTTATTGTGATTTGTCAGCCCAGCCAATGCCCTGCTCCTGCATTACATCACTGTGCACCCTCCTCCTCCTCCTCCCTCCTTCCCCATGCTTGCTGCCGCCGCTGCTGCTGCTGCTGCTGCTCCTCACCCACTCATCACCACCTCTACCACAGACAGACAGGACAGGGAGGAGGAGGAGGAGGAGGAGGAGGGTGGGTGAGACTGTGTGAAGCAGTGATTGGGGACAGACAGAAGAGCAAAGAGAGGATGTGAGACGGAGGAGGGTGGGGCTGTAAACAGAGGTGAGAGCGGAAAACGAGCAGCAACAACTGATGCAAGCCTTTCCTGTCTCCTAGCAACGCTCGCCAATCCCTCCTATGGGCTCATTAAAATGAGGCTGACAAAAACAAAGACGGGGGCCCACACCTGATCTGGATTTCAGCAGCATAAGGGATGCCTTTCTTTAAAAAAAGAAAGGCATCTTCATATTCTTTATTTTTAAGTGCCAGCTTTATTTCTTTATTTACTTCGATTTAAAGGACAGGGCTGGTGATAGTCTACAGTTATCATACTTTCTGATCTCCATACCTAAGTCCGTGGCACACAGCCCTAAATATATCAGTATATTCCATCATTTCTGAAACCGACAATCCAACAATCACGCCCACTTCACTCTCTGATTGGCCACCAGCTGTGTGCAGGTGAGAAGATTCTTCCTTAAGCTACAAGCTTCATACAACTATTTTTACAACCTGGTACAAGACTATTAAGATACATCACGGTTAGTTTGGTCTTTTTATGGGATTTGTTTTTAATAACACAACAAAATCATCTTCTAAATGTCATTTTATCATATTGTATTAATATATTTTTGATACAGATGCTTCAAACTGCAGAAAAAATCCTTTAAATCTAATATTTCCATAAAGCAGTCCTGCTCGTTGATTTGCAACAAAGATAGCTACCATGATATTAGCCTGACAATCACACTGAATTGTCATGTCATTATACTTTATTATGCATGTATTATACTACTTCAGTCACTCAAAAAATCTGGAAAGTGGGCGGCAATTTATAGCTCTGGGCTGCCACAGGTATAAGTGATAAAGAATAATTTCTGATGGGTGACAAAATACCTTCTTATTGGCCTTATTGTTCTGTACTGCTTCTTTGTTCTAATAAAGAGAAACACAAGGAGAATAAATCCTTGCAAAATGGTTTAAAACACAGTCCAGTATCATGACAATCAGGATTAACACTCAAACAAATTGCCAGTCTTGAGCTTTAGCGGTGATACTGATTGTGGTAAGAGGAGTTTTTAGTGTAAAAACGCGATTTAATGGGTCAATTTATTCCTAAACAGACGAGAGCCATCTGAGCAGGCATCATAATATCTTCCTCAGCTCCACTAATCTCCCTCTCTGCACCAACAGCTCAGCAGGAAGAGAGAGCGATGTAAGAGGATTAATTCAGAGGGGATACTCTGATTAGCTTTGAGCTTTAAACCCAAAATACTTTTACATTACAGGCGTGAAAATGGGCAGGAGTCATTTGAGATTGCTGTGATGAAACTTGGTAAGGCTATAGTAAACACAGGCAGAGTACAGTTTCTGTGTAAGAGGATATGAAAGTGGGTATTAAAAAACTGATTATGTGAGAAAGGAAGATTCTTATTTATAGTGAGGGAAATAAAAGCAACAGGACTTTGAGTCCAGGCTGCTGAACCAGAAAGAAAAACAGTTTATGTGTATCCATTACACAGCAGCTGAGGGAACTCTGTCCTGTTAAAATATTAAACATCATTCTCTGTAATCTCCTCACTTTCTCTCCAACGCACAGTTTGAGTGCTGCTCTGAGAGAGAGAGAGAGAGACAGAGACATGCAGAGAGGATGATGGGATGGGCGGATATGTATCAAGTTGCTGCTTTCCCAGCAGACACAGGGAGGATCGCTGCCTCTGAGCTCAGCCTCCAGCAGGACAAAAGGGGATAAAATTACTGCCCAGGAAGCATTAAAGCAGCATAACCCAACACGCTCAGCTTTGTCTTGGTGGGCAAAAACGTGGCTGTTATTTCACACACTTTAGAAAACTGGAGGAAGACTTGATACTCAGATGTTTAGGCGTCAGATCAGCGGAGTTTGTTGCATATAACAGCAGAACTATTAGAAGTTATATTCCTTTTGTTTTCTGCATGGGCATAACTTCACAGAAAAGCAGATATTTGAATCAGATCTATAGCTACATTAATATTTGAGGCTCAAAAAGCAATATATACTGTACACCATAACTCTTCTATCTTCCCCTGTTCCCTGAAACGCTGAACAAATAATGTACCTTCATAGAAATCCCATCATCCTCTCTGCCTGCCTCGCTCTGATTTGATAAATTTAAATTGTTAAATTAAAGTCTGGAGAGAGGCAGGGTCTCCACTCCCAGGCAGGATTAAGGTATAGGCAGGCCTGAAAGTCAGATAGAATAATATGAAGCTGGAAAACCAAAGTGTAGAAACAATAATTCACTGTTTTACAGAGTGTTACTGTATCTGCTGGATGATTTCTCAACTGTGAAACCACAACTTTCCATTTTTACACTTCTGTCTCTGCACAGATGAAACAAACAAGATATAAGATGTTAGTTAGTGATGTGCAGGTAGTTGGTAGTTTTTTTTACCTTTGGACAGAGACAGGCCAAAAGTTTCACCTTGTTTTCACACTTTATGTTAACATATTCACTGTAGAGACATCGTCATCAAGTGCGTTTCCAAAAAATCTTTGTTCAGTGTTTGATTATCTATGTATCTGTTAATGTTTAAAGAACCTCTGAAACCAAGCTTTTGGTTTTCTGTATCTACTAAGTCTAAATGTATAAACCAAAATGCAAATCAAAACAAACCCAAGTCTGGGTGTGGCAGACTGTGAGACCAGCTGAGGATTTGGCAAACAAATTAAACCAAGTACCAGATGCTCACACAGACAGGTACATCATATATTCAATTCCTTAAGGAACAGAGGAGAATAGTAATTTGAACCCTGTTATATTTACAACCACTGAGTAATTAACTCCTCTGTCATGAAAAGTGACACTGCAAAATAAAACTGATGTCTCTAGAACGTTACATAAGTGATAATAATACTTATAATAGTAATATAATAATGACCTGACCTTTCACAGTGTAGCAGTTCTTTCACATATTTGAATCTATTTATTCTTATTTATTTATATAAGATTGAAGGCTCTGTGGCTCTGTAGAAAACAGCAGCATGTCCCTGTTGACTAGATCATAAATTCTGTTTGTTTGTTTGGTCCAATAACCTTCAGCCTCACTTTGAGAACAGCTCTTTCTTCTTTAAATACAAAAAGCTAAATCTATGTAGGATAAAAAAAAATTAAAAATCTTAAAATCAAGACAATATATGCTTGTTATTTTTTTTGACAAGATATTTCTTCTTACCAGACAGTTTTTATGTTAAGAGAATTTCACAACTTTCAAGCTATTTCTTCTGATAAAAGATGATAAAAGTTTACGAAGATTTCTGACTGCGTCTGAGTAACTTAATGCTTGAAACTACAATTGCCAGAATAATTAAGCTCCTGCAAAAACTCAAAACTCTCAAAAACAAGAAAAAAAGCAGTAAAATGGGGAATCTATTACTTAATACAAACAAAATCATGTGTGAAATTAATTTTCCTCTTCTGTTGGTAGATAATTTTGCTTATTTTAAGTAATATTTCCCCTATTTTTTTTTCAGATTTTACAGTGTTAATATGTTGTGTGTTTCCACAGCTGCACTTGAATCAACTAGTCTTCAAATTTCTTCAAAATCTCATTTAGGTCTGGGCACTGTGACTGAATATTCAGCCCCTGGTTCAAACTTCAAGCTTTTTAATGTCCAAAGTCAGGCTGCCGAGGAGCAGACGCAGGACAAGAGACGATAAAGTAGAACCGAGCTGACAGGAAATCCATACTCTGCAGGTCTGTTCTCTGCAGGCGGGGAGGACGACTGATTTCACCTCGGTCACAATCTGACATTTTCTACAGTGCAGCTGCAGACGAAACGCCTCTATGTATGAGTCAGCAGAGGATGATTGTTAAAGAGCACCGGACTGTCAGCGCTGGACTTTTCTGGCTCAACGTAAAATGTTAAAGTTACAAGGAAATTATATGTTCATGTGGCGTCTCGCTCAGTGTATGCTCAGCTGAAACAGGGTATATGGCTGGGCTGGATCATAAGTGATTCAGGTGGATACTAAAAAAAGAGGAAAAATGATTCAAAAAGACTAAAGTTGGCTCCTATACTGGACCCACAGGCTGTCACAAATCTTTGATTTTTATAAACTTCAGGTGCTAGTGACACAACAAGGTACAAAAATCTGCTGCTGTACTTTCATCTGTACCTTCTTTATGGGGATTTGTGATTTTATTTGACAATGTTTTTACTAAGACTCATGAAAAAGTTCCCCCATGGACTGAACTTCATCATTTTATATCGCTTTCCACCCAAAGGTTTTTGTACTACACATTTTTCAAATCAAATTTTCAGCAGTTTATAGCAAAAATAAGAGCAGATAAATTGTCAGCTTTGATTTCAAACACGAAATGAAACGCTGAGTCTTACAGATGTTTCACAGCAGAGAACAAGAGAGATATAAGAGAATATAGTCTCCAGATTTAGGCTGCAGTTAACTTTTAGTAATTTATTATCTAGTAATCTGTTGATTTTTACGATTAACCTGTTTGACCACAGTCCAAAACCAAAACACGTTAAATCTACAATAATAACAAAGAAAAGTAGTTAAGTTAAGAGGCAGGAAATAGGAAATGTTTTGTATTTTTTGCTTAATAAACGGCCCTATCAAACACTATCACACGAGTCAAAGACCGCTGTGACGCCGGTGTATCAAGTCATTTCACTTTATCAGATGTGAAATCAGAGGTAACAAACATGGATAAATACTGAAGCTGCCTTTTAATACGACCTCCAGAAACCTACAGAAACTGCTTATAGCTGAAAATTATGGCAGGAACTGACCAGCACTTTCTCTCAAAACCTGATTATACACCAAAAATGAACCATTAAAACTGCAGTTTTCCAGATCCTTCCTGGGGATTTGATATATAAATGTGAGTATAATGTGGTAACTATCTGGGCAACGATGATTAAACAGCTGTCAGTGTGACACAGGGAATTCTGCAACCAAGATGAGAGAGCCATTTTTTCATTTCACTTCACTGTGACGTCAACATGCTTTAAAATGCACACGAAGCAGACAGACACGACACTGTGGCGACAAAGCAAACAGAGCTGAACCAGTGCAAACAGACCAGAGCGGAGAGCGTGGCGAGGTGACGGAGGTCAGGTGGGCGTGGCGGCACTATGGACGACACAGGCATCATCTCTCTCTCTCTCCATTAGCGTCCATTCACTCTCTCACAAACACACAGTGGTTTGTTAACAAGACCAGGGAATGGGGTAGGGTGTGGTGAGCTGCGAGGAATCGTGGGTAAATGGGTTAAATGGAGGGTGAGGCCTTGTTGCCATGCAGCAGCGAGGCCATTCAGAGCCACGGTTACCATGGTTACCACGGTCATCATCATAACATTACCACTGTACCGAGGTTAGAGAAACATGCAGCACCTTTTTGGGCTTCACTCCTCGCTGCGTGGTGGAAGGAAAAGAAGGGGAGGAGAAGGAGGGAGGGAGTGGAGGTTAAAGGTCCAGTTTGTCAGTGACATGCCGGAGGTGACGGGGAGTGTGGTGAGTCTCCGCCGACGCTGGTGGGCGGCCGCGTATTCTCAGTCACATATACAGGACAGTACATTTTCACACACACACGCAACTTTGTTCTCGTTCAGCTCATTTTCACACAAACTACACATAAAAAAAATCCTATTAAAAATGTGTGATGTGACTGATCACAAAACATCTGCTGATGTTCTCACATCTGCTCACAGCCATCTCCATCTTGATATATAATTATTATTATTTTATTATAATTATTAATATTCATCTTGTGATATTCTATTCTGTTTTCATCTGTATTTTTATCTTATTTTATTATCAAGTGGGTTTTATTTTCCATCTTATGTCACATTAATTACAGCAGTTTATCCCTTTTTTAATTTCATACATTTCTCTATGGTAAAGTTTATTATTACTGTTATTAATTATTATTATTAATGTTATTATCATCATAATATCCAACACAGTAAAAGCTCAGAGAAATATGAACATTTTTATGTTACTTCACATATAAAACTACAATTAAAATGTAAAAAAAACCAAACTATTAAACATTTCTGCATGGACTCACCGTTATTAATTTAAGTTATTTTACAGTTGCATATTTTACATGTAACTGCCTGTTTCAAATTCCCGCCGCAGACCCACCTCTTCTTGTTGGTATTAAATTCAAGTAGATCTTGACACCTTGTTTTAATCTTATTGTTATTACATTTAGTGTTTTCTTTTATATTTGTTTACTCTGCTACTTTAAGCCTGTTCAACTGTGGTTATTTTAAATGTGCTAGATAAATATATTTTGACTTGACTTCTAATTGCAGACTGATTAAACAAATATACATTCTAATATTTAACAAGGCTTTGCCCTTTTGACCTGGTCTCCTCCTTTATTTTTCTCTTGACGAGTCACAATGAGATTTTTAAACTGTTAAATAAGTGAAAATGAAAGATGAAA
The DNA here is from genome assembly GCF_001640805.2 of Lates calcarifer. Classification (NCBI taxonomy): domain Eukaryota; kingdom Metazoa; phylum Chordata; class Actinopteri; family Centropomidae; genus Lates; species Lates calcarifer. Next base: position 20,732,927 of record NC_066851.1, on the reverse strand, counting down.
GAGCAAAATGCTACAGGTCAGTGATTCGGGGTGAACTCATGGTTCTGTGAAACATCCTGTAAATGTCAGTTGTTTCAATATGAACACGATGACATTTAAGCCTGAATCCAATAAGACCTGAGTAGATGTGATAAACTCAGGAGGCCAGAAGAATTCCTCATTCTGAGATTTGAGTCAGAATTTCCACTGAAAATAAAGCTGGAATTTGACACTTTTCAACAACTCGAGATTTCAACATGATTTTAAGCTTCTTCTGAACTTCTCAGTTCTGACACATAAGAAAGTTCCTTAAAAAGTTGATAGTGTTTGGAGAGAATCTGTTTGTCTGTTGTTTCACCAGTGTTTCCAATCCTCCTCTATTATATTAATCATATTATATTGTGCTGTAATTCAGGATCTTTCTGGCTGCTGTGACTCAGCACCAGGTTTCTTTTAAGATTTCAAGTAATGGTGACATGATTTTTAAACATAATTAGCTATAAAAAATAAATAAAATCTCACATTCACACCCATGAAACACTAGTGAAATGGTCCCAGTGCCAATTAACTACTTAGCGAGACTAAAATAAACAAAAAGAATCATCTCTATCTTCTCTCACCTGATCCCTCTGGACCATTGGGAATATAATGTCTCATTTTTTTGCTCCTGACAACTGATGATATCCCTACATCCTTAAATAAATCCAGTGGAATATGAAATATAATGCTGTATATGAAAACTTACTGTTTTATTCCTAGAAACATCATCCCATACTTTGATTGTATTCAACCAAAATTCTTGATATGATTTATTTGAAATTATATTCTATTGTAGTCTATAGTAATTACAGACCTTGAAACTACAGAGCTATTTTAGAGAGAGCTCCAGCAAATGACCCGTATTAACAAATGCCTGAGAGAGTCATTATAAAACTGATGAGTACGCCTGAGCAGCCTGTGCTGTTGAGAGTGCAGATCTGCAGCCACACATCATCTTAATTTTCATTTACAATCTCAGAGGAGTTTTTCTATCTGCTTCACTTTATAAATAATCAGTTGAAGTAACAAACACACAGCTGGGGGTGCATTTATGGGTAAACACTGCCCTCTGCTGGTCAGATAGGAAAACAAAGAAAGTATTTATTTTTATAAACTGGTGGCATTTATATTTGGAGGTCTATGTTTAAATAGTCAGTGCTATTTAAATATTTCAGGATTAAGAAGGGACAGAGTAAATTATGCTTCACAGCAATTACTCCATGTATTTACAGACAGATATAGGATATTTATGTATATGTATATTACTCCTTTGTTATGTACATCACTACATCTAGGTTGCATATAATCAGCGTGTTCCTACATCACTGTCAGACAAGAACTGCTGTACATTTACTGCCTTTCTATTTTAGTTTTTTTTTTTTTTAACTCATTAATCAGAAAAAATAAATAGATAAATAAATGCCAATACACTTATTTACCAAGCATCCTCTCACACACTTGCTACAAACAGAACCTGTGAAAAAGGGAGTTTTTCAGAAACTGAAGTCTCAGTGTTAAAGCAGCAGAGCAGGTGTGGCACCGTGCAGGTCATTTCATTCTCCAACAGTCAACAGGAACACACAGTGTTTACTTTAGATAGGACAGACTTCATGTGTCTTGTGTGTGCAAGTATGTGAGTAACGTGAGTCTGTCGTTGTGTTAAAGTCCAGGTGTCTGCTGGTTTCCTACGGGGGGGGGGCTTTGTGTGTCACGGTTCAGCGTTATCTGACTCACCAGTTTGGTGGACTTGGGCGTCTCCAGGATCTCTGAGGAGATAAGAAGAGAGACAAAGAAAGTGAGAGACAAATTCCCATATCATAACCAGCATTTTCCTTAGTGAGGTGTAAAGATCCTGGTGCAAACACGTTTTAAGTCAACATGATTTATTGTCTTTACACCAGATGGTCAACACTGATACAGGTCTGACAGAGAAAAACTGCTGAAAGAGCACAAACACCTCCTTTAAATTAATCCCTGTGTGTCTCCTTTCCTCCTGAATTTCTCTGTTTAAATTCTATTTGTTTGCTGTTGTATATATATGTGTATATATATTGTATGCATATTTGTGTATGTATAAAGGTTGATTTTAGCCCAAACCACTATCTTTTCCTAAACCTGACCAAACTGTAAAAATAGAAAATATTTTTATTTAAAAACTGAAGATAATAAGTCAACTAAGTCTAAAATTAAATCAACAGGTACTACATTACTGCAGGAGCAGCTTCATTAGCTTTATAGTATTTTTAACATCAAGTATCAAGCTCCTTTAACAGAGTCACAAAGCAGATAAGTGAGTATAAATACTTTAAATAACCTTCTCTATATTCAGCTTTTACAGCCAGTAAGAGATTAAACAAAAACTTGTCAAAGAAGAGTTTAGTTAGTCACAATTAGCATAAAAGCCGCTAAATGTGAATGACAAAGAGCCATCACTTTAACAGATAAATGAAGGCAGCAGTGTTATATATTTCATGTCTGAAGGTTTTAGCTCGCTCTGCCATCCTAAGTTTCTCTGGAGACAAGCATCAGCTACATTTATTTAATTTAGAACATTCATTTCTGTTTCATTTTGTTGTTCAGAGTCATCTCTCCGTCTTCTAACCACAGTGTTTTCAAGGCCTTTTCTCTGTGTCGTTACGTAACATCTGAATTAGCTGCGGAGCTTTTATTTCAGTTGCCTGTTCCTGAAACAGTTGTCCATCAGCGTTGCCCCCAAAAAAAGCCACTTTAAACTCTCTTCTCCTCTGAGCCAGGAAGTGGACATTACTTAACTGAAAACAATGCACCAAACCCCCTTATTTGATGTAACAGCAGTGAGGCGTAACCATGGAAACAGAGTCTAGCTCCATCCTCAGGAGGTTAAAAAAAATATTGGTGACCAGATGCAGAAAGTGCAGGCAACTTCAGTGAGGACACGGACAGTGAATTCAAATCGCTCTAAAATTAATCAGGTAGAAAACGTTGTGAGAATTCTCATATTACAATTTAATCTTTATAAACTTTACAGCTTTTGTAAAGCAGAATTAAGCTTTTTTGAAAAAGAAATTTCAGTCATTACTTTGGAAATAGGTCCATTTAGTAGCCGTTCTGGAGCTTTCAACTGTATCACATAATATTCCTCCTTACTGGCCTTTGTGGTGAGATTGTTTTGTGTCATCCCCAAACATCAGTTTACTCTGACATGAGTTTTGTATCAACAAATGAGGATGGTCTGGTTAAACCTGCTGTCTGGTTTGACATTTACAGAGCAGCACACAGAGGGATTTAAACCCACAACCCTGGTAATGTCAGTGTTTGATCAGTGAATCACCACCTAAATGAAACCACATCGTGTCTCTGTAATGAGATATTTCCTGCAGCACATTTATATTTTACACCTTTGGCTGACACTCTAAACCACAGTGGGTGAGCAGGTGGGGTTACACTGCCTTTGCTCAAGGGCTTTTATGATCTTGTCCATGTTCAGTGTGGTGCACACAATAATACCAAACAGCACAAAGACCTCTTTTCTCCTTTTAAATAGGCTGAGTGACTGATTATAAGAGGACTCCTGTGTTGCTAATTTAAAACAATCATCTGCAGTTCACTTTTACTAATCATCACTGCTGTGGGGTGTTGATAATTTTGTCCCCGCCATTTTAGAAGATCTTTGTAGAATAAGTTAGCTCTTCTCACAGCTTGTTTGATTTATTCTAAAGTAAACTTAAGACAAAAGAGCTTTTAATTCCAACACTTTAATGAGGTGTAAGGACACTAACACCTCTGTTCTGCCACGTCTGTATGAATATGGCCCAGATTTTTATGCTACACCTCAAGCTGGACGACAACCCAGGTGGAAGAATAAGGAAGAGGCCGCTCCGTCATCCATCTTGGAAATATAATACACCTTTCAGGCAACACCTTCGGGAGTAAAGACACTTTCAAAATTTGTACTTGCAACTTCAGGGTCACTCATAACGTGGGAAATTAGAGCGTGGAGTCTTACACACAGTTTTCTGCTTTGTCCATATAATCTGTTCACAGGTTTTATCCACTTTTCTGAATTTTTATTCACACATGCACAATCTTAAATTTTGCACTTTTAATTTACAGGTTTGCAGAGGTTGATTTACAATTTGAAGACATCGCTTTATGAGTTCCAACTCTTATTGACCCTAATCTGAGCCCATACTACTCTGACTATCACCACATCAGCTGATACTGTTCATATCACAAAATCAGATTCTTTTCATATTTAGATTTGTTCCTTGCTTTCAAATACCACTCCATGTTTAATGCTCTGAGCACGCTGAAAGGTCAGGATTGACAGAATTTCACTGCATTTTAGCAACTTTTCACTGTTTGAACACCTGCAGATTACTGAAGACGACTGTTGAGTGAGCACCAAGGATGCAACCATAACACCAAACTGAATGTGTGTGTGCGAATGCATGCGTCCTTACCTCGTTTGGGAACCTTGCCGGTACCGGGCTCGGGCGTCTCAGGGGACGTGGTATCTGCTCCATCGTCAACCAGCTGGATCTGAGACAGAAAGACAAGAGACAGTGCAGGAGACATTTTGTTACATTTTCTGCCAACACTTTTATGCAGCGGCAGCGCTGGCAGAGAGGAAGCGACAGATGTTAAAAGGGGAGCCACAAAAACAAAATTGGCTTGTTTATTGATGCGCTCAAATATAGCTCTCCCCCAGTGAGTCGTAATTTTTTTCCCCGTCTCCATGGCAACCTTTGTAAGTGCACTGTAGGGACAGTCAGGGTCAAACAGTCTCTTAAGCCAAATGGGAGACACTATGAAGAGGATCAGCGCTATAACACCTAATCGATACTGATGCTGACCCTTGTGTGTGAGCCAGTGGATCACAGGTAGCATTAACACAATTTTATTATGAAGCATCTACTCTTCGCTCAGAAAAATGGGCCTCATGCAAGAGTCACTTGAAGATTCACAGATTCATTCTTAAGTGTCAAGTGATTTAAGATGGCTTCGCACAAGCCATGTAGAGACAGTGGAAAAAACACTTGTTTGACTTAAGAATTACAACTAAACCTGAAGGAGTTTGGAGTTTAAATATGATGAGCGCTATGTCTGCCAATTTACTGACAAGGTTTGACAACTTTTTTTATTTTATTGGCATGAGTGTTTTGGCATAACAACCTCCATAATTTATTAGCTGTAAGGAAATTTCTCACGCCCAAACACCTGCTTCTGGGCCTTTATGCAGATTGTTGTCCAGAAGAATATTATCTATAGCATTCAACAGAAACATCAGCCTTAATAAAATCACTCTCTCTGACACTCAGATTCCCTTGACCGCCTCACAGTGTAGTCGTGAATCAGTTTTAATTTCATGTCAAACCATTTCTTCTTTAGTTATGTCACAGTACTGCAATAACAGGCCGTTAGCAACTGTAGTAATATTTCTATATTCTTTAGGGTTCTCTCTAATGTGTTAAATTTGTTGCTTTTGTCTGCTCATTTCTGAAGCAGGACTTGAAGTCTTCCTCACTCTTCAGTGACATTTAGAGGAACAGGTGGCAGGTACATAACAGATACATAATGGTCCAGTCATTCATGAACAGATGGCATTCATCAAATTGAAACAAGCAATTTATGACAAGCTTGTGCAGTTAAAAGAGTTTGGTAAATACTCTTGTGCAAGAGAAAAATAAGACAGGTTTTGGATAAGGGTACAAAAATGTTCTGGCATGACATCCAGTATGTCTAAGAGGCTTAACTCCACTGTGCTCACTCTGGGTGTGTGTTTACTGTGAAGAGCGTCACTCCAAAATGAGATATCTGCTGTTTTAAACAATTAACACTTACCACAATGACAGAGTAGTAGAAGAAGATACAAATTAGTCTAAAACTTCCTGAAATGTCCCCCAAAAATTAATTTAAACAAGTAGACAAAGGCCAGGGTTCAGAAAAAGGCAGGGATGCTTTGCAGTATTTCATGAGAGAAAAATAAGAGATGTTTTTGATCAAAACACAGCTAAGTACCAAACAGCCTGAAGCATTTGAAAATGCTGGCACCATGCAGACAGCAGAGGAAAATATCAACCCCCCACGCAACCCACTGCGTCAAATAAGAAATAAAAGCTCAAACAGAATTACAGAATAAGAAAATGAACAATGGAGAAATGGGGGTGGACTTGAGGGGACAAAGGGTGGAGACAATAACAGGATCCTCTGCTTCAAGTTTCTGTCACTGGAAAAGAACGAAATATGATTTACATTTAGGAAAGTACCTCTTTATTTACCTGTGACTGTCTCACAAAAATGCCATGATTCTCTTCGCAGGTGAAGTAGCGCTTGCCCTGCACCGTGCCGTCGTTCTTGCCCTTGGCCTCGTCCAGGATGACTCCCACCCATTTTCCAGAGGCGAAGAGTGTGGTGCCGATGTATGCCACCGTGCCGCGCTGCCCCTTCCCGATCACTTCCACCAGGGAGCCCACTTTGACGGGCCGGCCGCCCCCGTCCGAGCTCATCCTGCTGCTGCCGCTGCTAGTGGTCTGTGGAGGGATGAGGAAAAACAGACAGAGATCGCTGCTGTCAAAACAGGCATCCATGTTCAAATCACTGTGGTACTTTCAACAGAACCAAAGTGGAGATTTTCTATGTTTAGTCCCATTAAATAGGAATGCTTTTACCTGTTGCATTTCCATTTTTTAAATGTATTTTTTCCTAACATTACAGTCTAACTTGATGTAAAGTGTGATGGATTACACATCTGTTGTGTCCATTAAAAAAGAAAGGGAACCAGGAGCTGTCTGAAAAGTAGAAAATGCATTAAAGTACCTGAAACTCTTAAAAAAATGGTCAGTAGTGGACTAAAATATAAAACTTGTGAAGCACCGGTACAGTCCTTTAGAAGGCCACAGTTTTTTAGACAACACATGTATTGGATTTTCTTCCAGAACAATGATAATAAAACAGGAAATAGTCTGTTGCAGGTAAATCATAGGTTACAAGAATTCAGGTTCATGAGACTCTTTGTAAAATAGCAGAGGATAAATCAGGCCCAAGATAATAGAGAAAGGTCTGCCAGACTTTGTAGAACTGATCTGCTTTGGTATGTAGAACACTTGCAAGATATTCCAATGGAACCAGCTTAAATATAACTTTACACCAACCCTTAACAGAAGGGCCCTTATCACTAGTCCACTGTAATAATAAAGCAAAAGTAAGAATGTTATATAACCTTTTTTCTAGCTACAGGAGTTATATTTCTACTCAGGAGGCCTAAAATCAAAGACATTACATCCATTTCTAAATCTCTGTCAGATATTTCTTTCTATTTCACATCAAATTTCAGACTCCAGAGAACGTTTCATAGCGATTAAGATAAAACAAAACAAGAAGAAGAGCATTCTACCACAGCAAAGGATGCTATCAGTTCACATTAAAGGGTGCCAAAAACTGTGTATTGATAACTAAGGTATAAACGCACCTCAAACATAGACTGTTTATACTTTTACCAGCTCATAAAACAGCTTGTTTTACCCTGTCTAATTCCAGCCTGATTATCAAAGACATGCAAGGATTAAAGACATCATAGTCACCTTTACATTATTATTTTTATCAGTCAGTAGATGCACAGTAATATTCCACTATTATTTCAAGGATGAGTCATGTAGACAGCATATTCATGTTGGATATTTCTCATTTAGAATTTTCTGATTAAGACATGAGGGATATGCTGATATTATTTGGCTTTAAAGAGCATTCTTTGAACATGAATATGCATCTTAATTGGTGTTTTCTTGAGAGTTTGCGACACATAGCCTCTTGCCTGTGTGTTGTACACAAACCAGGTCACACAACCATGACAGAGAAGAGGGCGATACACACAACAAGGCTGATTACAAATTATTTAAAAAGCTAGATGAAAACTTAAACTAATGGTGGCATGTGCAATCAGTAGGAGAGAACCAGAACCAAGCTCTGTGACAGTTTGCAATGCTGGGGTGGAGACGCACGTAGCATACATGGCTGCATGTAAACAGGAATATTAGTGAAATATTAATTTTCATTAGGTATGCAAACAGCTTTGTAGCATTATTATCCTTTTTGGAATAAAGGCAAAAAAAATCCTAAATGTTTTACGCACAGAGCATGAGGAATAAAGAAATTAACCCTAAAGCAAAAGTAAAAGCTTTCTTGCTACAGGGTTAATCGCTGCTTTATTAGATAAATAGTTGACATGGGGAAGCAAAACAGACATTTCTCTGCATGACAGTAAACTGTAGTGCAGAATATGATGAAAGTACATAGGTGTTCAGTGGACATTTGCAATAAAAGGTACTTTTATAAGACCATGTGAGTACACTGTGGCTGACTGCTGAGAAAGGACAAAAAAGTAGTTATAGTATCATTCAGACCCACTGAGCTGTGCAGGACCAGACAAAAAGTAAAAAGCAGGGCCTTGTCCTTCTTCTGCACTCTCTAAATGTCAATGCACGCTTTACCGGCACCACAGTTTTGTAGCTGAGGAGCTAAAGATTTTTGGGATAATTCCATGGCAACAATCGGCCGAGACTTCATAACGCAATTCTGACGTGTGGGGGAAACAAACAGCGTTTCAACGGGAGCAAATTTACTCGAGCTGCAACATTTTTGTGATCAAATAATCCTGCGTAACCCAATTTACAGTGTGCTGTCCTAGAACTGATGGTGACTCAGCAGAACAGCACAGAGAGGAGCAGATATTATTACTCTGAGAGAACATGCTCTGACTCTCCTTGAGCTCACTGTAAACACACACTGTCTATGTGCTGCTGCTTAACTTAAAGGTTAAACAACAGAAACAGAAAAGTGAAACCAAAACAGGCAATAGACATATTTAAACAGATTCAGTCTTATTATACATTAATCTGTCTAATCCTCTGCAGGTTTCTGTTCTTGTTGCATGATCCAATCAGTTTTATGTCTGAAACAAATCTGCATTACTGAACCTGTTGACAACTTACAAATATAACTGTTAAAACAAGCAGTTAAAAGTATGAACTAACTGTACCCCTGTGCCACAGGGGCAAATGTCTGCTAAATAATCAAACTGATCAATCGATGCAATGAACTCAGACAAAACTCTCATCCCAGAGCCAAAGATTATATATTCAAATTGCTTGTTTTATTCACTACACAGTCCAAAATTCAAAATATTCAGTTTATAATCAAATATAACAAAGAAAAGCACCAAAATATTAAAAATGTAAGAAGCTTTAACCAGCCAATGTTTGGAATTTTTAATTGAAAAGTGACTAAAACAGTTGCTGACTAATCTTACGTTGAATGACTAATCAATTAATCAACTAATCATTGTAGTTCTGGTTGAGAGCTTTAAAAATCTGAAAACATATCGGCTAATATTTGTTAAGAAATCAGTTTGTCTTTGCTCTATGTTTTGGCGACACTGCCTCTTTACCATCTAAATCATATTGTTTACATTTCTCTGCTGCAAATTCTCATAACTCATTGGCTGACATGCACACTAATATATCTTCAATAACACACTACTCCTGGCAGCAGTACATCCTTCACACTTTGGGGGAAGCTGGTGACAGATCATAACTTTGTTCTCCATGACACGCTAACAAGGCAAAAGATCAAAACATGGCTGTCAGGAAGGGTAAAAAATATCAAAATGTAATATATGATGAAACAGAGTACAGGCCTTAAACAGTCAGACATCTATACTGCCCATTAAATCTAAGGAAAGCATACTGTGGAATGTGATAATATAAAGAGTGTTTTGTTTCACTGCCGTATCTCATGACATTACAGCCCCTGTAAAATCACTTAAAGAATTTTAATGATTATAAAACCACAGTTTTCTGGAAAATATTCAAACATAAGCTCAAAGATGGTGTCAGGTCTTAACAGGCATTTTGAACAATTTACATTTCTCAACTACAGCCACTCAACAATGGCCTTACTGGTAAAGACGGAGGCTGTACATAAAGAAAACCATTCCATTTCTTTCTCTAATATCTTGAATATATCCAACCATTTTCTTGGCAACAACAGCCGTCTCCACTGCTTACATATAAAACCACACATTATAACAGTTGCAGATGATGGTCTTTTATTCGCATCAGTGTTGAGATGTTTAGCTAATTAACCTAGCTTATTATTCATAACTGACATGAGGAGAGACATTTTAACTTGTTATGTGCGGTAAATGCTCCTGCTGTCTCTCTGTCAAGAGATTTTATTATTTATGTAAAGGCACTAAATCACTTCACATTCATAATAGAAGCAGGATTGCTTAATGCTTCAGTGAGTCTACATGGGCCAAACGCACCTGTGAACAATCTGCAATCAAACATCTGCTGTGTTATATACTTCTAAGTGATATAATAATTAAAACCTGAGGTGTTTTGAAGGGGTCTGTAACAGTCTGTAATGAAGCAGTCAGTGTTGTGCAGTCATGCCTCCGACCTGTTCGCCATGTGCTGGAGGCAGAGAGGATCCGAAGGGGGCGTGCTGAATTATTTAGTGCCACTCTACTCTTACAACACACGCAAGCTAACACTGACTATAACACTAAAATAAGATTTTAAAAAAACAAAAACACAGTGATACAGCTTCATCTGCTGCACTGTAACAGTCATGATGCTCTGACGAAGGCCTGACGATGATGATTTAGCTTTGTCTTCTCAAATAAGTGAGAAAGAAATGCTGTCATGCACATGGTTTTAACAGACTGTCAGTGTGTTATTCAGGTTAAATTACACAGCACACAATCTACAGTCTATTTTTAATCATTAAGGGGTTTTCTGTGATCTGAAGGATGGAAAAGAGAAGCTGAAAATATTCTCTTTGTAGCTAAAATCTAAGCACAAGCACTGATGTCATCCCTCTGCCTGACTCAGAGACAGATGACAGACAGGAAGTCATCTGTGGCTCAGCAGTCTGCTGATAACAAAAAAGCCTCATGAACCCATCACCTGCCTGTCATGGATCATCTCCTTAGTTTATAGGGCCACAGAGGCGAGGCATGACAGAGGTCTGAACCCCCCGACATCACAGCAGCAGTGTTGGACCCGGAGGGGGCATCTGAGCCGAACAAAGAGGCGACAATTCAGACAAGAGGATCACAGCGCTGAAATGGATTAGAAACCCTTCTATTGAAAGTGGAAATCGACAGGGAGGAGATGACAGAGTGAAACTAATTGAACAGACGTAACAGAAACAATGGCGCACCAATCTGGACTAACTTAAAACACCACCAGTCTGGCCCATTCATTCACCTAACTGGGATGTATAAACACCTTGTGCACACTCACCCGGGTGTATGTGTTCCTCCTAGTCTGTGACATGTTTCCTGGTCGCTGAGACCCCCCGAGCGTGTTATTGGGGAGAGCCAGACAGAGGTGAGGGGGGGGAGTTAAGGAGAGGAGTGGAGGGGGTTCTGTGATGCTGCTGGAGCGTCTCCCTCTTCCTCTCTCTTTCTCTCTTTAGAGAATCACACCATCCCTCTCCTGATCCTCACAGAGCAGCCCGAGCGCTCTAAAAACTCTCCGTCCCACCTCTTCTCTGCCTGCTGCTCACAGGGGGGAAAAGCCAGCGGGAGCTTTTTGGCTCTGTCAGGAAGTTTCTGAGGGGTGGACAGTGCCGATCCACCCCTCCGATGAATGGACCAGAGGAAAACAGGAGACGACGAAGGGGTGAAAAAAAAAACACAGCCAGGCTCGGTCTGCTGCGAGTGCATCAGCTGAGTGGCAGCACCGCGCTGCGCTAGTGTCTGCCCTGGCTTCTGCAGGAGGGAGGGTGGTTTAGGCCCAGACAGAGGAGCTGGGTCCTAAAGCCTGCAACTACACCTCTCAAAATAAACTTGACAGTCAGTATCCTCATGCATGTCCTCCTAATTTGGCACAATGCAGAGATTTGTTGTTGTTTTTGGGTTTCCTCAGGGCAGCTCTCTGGCTGATCAAAGAGCATTTTCAGCCCAGATAAGACAAGTCATTAAGTAAAAACTCCTTTTATAACCACTACAGATAAGAATGATCAATCAGTCAACAAAACAACTCCTTTAGGGTCATTAATACAGCACATAAAAAGCCCAGATATAGAACTGCTCTACCTGCACTGCAGTCTTTCTTTCTTACTAGAAGAAAGGAAAGACATCTATCCTAGAAATTAAAAATGCAAATCCACAGCTGGTAAGCATTTTTCAACCAGGGGGAGGTGAACCAGTTCAACTCAATCTGATGCTGTTTCATTGTGGTTGAACACAAAAGGCCCAGGTGACGATGCTCTGTAATGCAGCACGCTGTAAGGCAACAGCCAGCAGATTGCATTAGAGCCCAGCCAGATGCTGTGGCCCATCACAGAGCGAGGATTAACGCTCTTTTATCAGCTAACTGCATGGCTGGGGCTTTTTAACTCTCAGTCCTCTCTATTTCTGTGTTGTCATCTTTTTGCAATGGAAGCAAAGAGCTGCAGGGTTTCTGTGTAAAAGCGTTTCAGCTTAGGGGCTGATGGGAGATGTGGGAAGAGTGTGCAGCAGAACAAAAGAAACCCAGCTTTCAGGAAGGGGGAGATATTTCCCCTACCAAAATAATGCATCACTCATAAAGCCTCAGCCATGAAGCTTGGACCAAGTCAACAAAATACACTGCCTGGAGGCTCAGTATCATTATATTAGACTCCTAGAATTTCATATGAAGACTACAAAATAAAATAAATATTCAAAGATTTCCAATGTGTGAGAGTTATACACAGCTGGAGATGTTTAGGGACACAAACTAAACCTCTGCAGTCTCTTTGCACCCTTTTATGCAAATGACGAAGGCAGAACCAAAAGAGGGGGTGCTAGGGATTTGTGGAAGGAAGGGGAGAAGGGGGAGCCCTTATCTCTCACAGAAGAAATTACGAAGAGACAACTAGCAGAACTGCCTCCTCACAGAGGATGGGGACAATGGCAGAGAGAGGCGTCACCAGCTCAGCCAAAACGCTGTCCGCTGCTGATGCTGCTGATGCTGCGAGCCTGTTCAGACCAGTGAACAGCAGAAACAGAGGTGACACTGAGGGATTTTTAGGAGGAACGTTACGACCACACTGCGCCCTCAGTCTGTCAGTCTGCTGCCGGGCCAGGAGGAACGAATCGACGTCACTATGCAAGGTAAAGATGAGCGTGACTTTGTCCAAAAATTTGACATAGATTAAACTACATAGGAGAAATGTGAATGAAGTTAAGCTTGTGAAAAAGAGCTTGTGCTTAATTAGATCGCTGGATGAAGGATAAAATGCAAACTGCTGTGTCAGGAGTCATTAAGATATCGTCATTATGTCATCAAGGTAAAGAATTTCTAGCTACGTCACAGAAAAAGTTTAATTTAGGGCTGTAAATAACCATTCATTTTGTTACCAAATGATCAGTTTCATCTGATTTTTTCATTTAATTAGGTCAATGATTACTACTTTTGTTCATTTCACATAAAAAGAATGATAGATGATAGATGATGATTCAGAGTATAAAGCTGAGAACATTAACTAATTATTCACTTCTGTGATGTGGTAACAGAAGATGTATTTGTAATTTTATGTTACATAGGGTTTCAATCATTGATCACTAAAATTAAGGTAAGAGGTACAGTATATATATGAGTTATACTGAGAGCCGAAATATGTGTTATAGATTTTCATAATTGAACAGAACATTAATCAGCAACCATTTTGATAATCAATAACCTGAGTTATCTGTTTAATATATTTGTAAATCACAGTAAATATCTTTAGGTTTAGAAGAGTAGGTAGGACAAAAACAGCTGGGGTTGTAGAAAACTGTGATGGACATTTGCACTTATTTTGATACTATTTTTCTTTCTTTCTGATTTATTACTTGAAAAATCAGAGGATTAATTGATAAAGAAGTTACTTAAATTGCAGCCTTACTACTTACAACAGCGGTTAAACATTACCTAATTATATGTTGGGCTCCCTCTTCACTACATGCATACTAATGATATTCAGGCCTAGTCTCACATCACTATGCCATGCAGAAAGGAAAAATAGGTCATCCATAGAAAACCAGGGTCACAGTCTGCTCATTCCAATGAGCATGAAATTAGAATTAAAGTATAGACATAATTCAGACAAAACACCCTTTTAATGTAAATTTAAAATGTCTGTTGCTCTAAAATGAGAGACAGAGATGTGTAATTTGGTGCCATCTAGTGTGTTCAGAGCCCAGGGACCACTGATCCAAACACATCCTACTGCCTCACTGACCAGAATAATGTTATTTAACATACAGAGCAACGTATCTATATCCTTTATTATTTTAATATTATTTTCGCCATTTTTTGTCTGGTGGGAATCATAATACATCACAGCATGGGTGTGGCTGCAGCCTGACATGACATTTTTATCCCGACAAATTAAGCAAATTGGATGAGAAATTAGGGGGAAACAATCTGGATTTGAGATTAATTAATTTAAACGAGAATAATCATCCTATTAGGACTGGATATGCGGATCCATATTGGCTTTATAACCACCGGCTAAAGCTAATTAAATATTCGTAACGGTTTTGACCCTATAATTTGCTGTTTTAATGTGCAAATATTGTTTTTTAACAGGTGTAACTGATATTTAAAATCATCCGTTTTGACGCTGATGTTTGGTGCTGTCAGTCAGTGGGACACTCCCTGATCAGCTGCTAGCAACAGTAGCCGTTAGCCTCGGTTCCCAATATCAAGAAAAACCCTTTTAATGGTTAATTTAAAAAAAAGACACTCACATATATATTTCAAGACAGGTGTGTGTATGTATTTCCACTTTATCCTCACTTATTCTAACGGACAAATGAGAGCTAAATCTTACCTGTTTTTGTCCTTAATATCCGGCTAACCGCTCAGCTTCGTCCCTGACAGGCTACATCCATCTATGGAGGTTCTGACCGGACCCATCCGTCCTGAGGTGTCCGAGCCGCTGCCTGACCCAGCCCGCCCGACAGCCATCGAGGAGCCCGGTGAAATCTTTAGCACTGTAATCCGACTGCAAGCATGTTGATGATATTACTGTAGTCAGCAGAAGGCAGACAACAGCTAAAAAGGTTTAAATATTGACAGAGAATTTTGTGAGACATGAAGACAGCAGGGGAAATTGCAAAGGAAAATGTACAAATTTACACGGAGAAAGAGAGAAAATAAACAACAAAAAAGAAGACGTTAGAGAACAGACTCAGGTGTTGGTAATCAAGCTGATTGGACTGAGCTCACTCATGTAACCACATTTGTTTTATGAGTTTGTGTGTAGGGTTTAAGCAATATATTTAATTCGTTTTAGTAGTAGAAGTTTTCTGTGTTTCTCCTTTTCATAAATTTAGCCTTAAGGTTAATAAAGTCAAAAGTTAATAGCTGAAACTTGTGCTCCTTCTATCCTGATTTAAATCATACATTTGATATGAAACACATTGATTGAAAAAAACAACCTGACACTTCCAGCTTTTACACCCTGTATTCAAAAGAAATTCCACAGCAGCGTCAGAGTTTCCCCCTGTGGCCACAACTTTTCTCTGGCTCTCATAAAGAAGAGCCTTGTTCCTCCTTCATTATTGGTTGAAAAGGTGCCAGACTCTCCTTTAGGCCTTTCTGAAGCACAATTGTGGTTAAAGATGAAAAATGTGACACTGTTTCACGGTATTGTTCACACACGAGGAATCAACCAGGACGTCAGTAAAAACCTCTGGTGTAGTTCCCTGAACACATAATGTGGGTCACTCCAGGGTAAGAGGAACTGAGAAGATGTGAGTGTCAGTATGTGTAGTTTGAATACTGTAAAAAGAAACTGATATTTTGGAGCAGATTTTGGCTGAATGAATATGAAAAGCTATCATTACAGTCATGAAATCAAACCTACAACTTATCATTTATCTTTAAGTTCATCATCTCATGTTAACAGGTTCACAACTAGAGCTGCCACATTTTGTCAATTAATCAATAAGTCCATTGACAGAATATTAATCAGAAACAATCTTCTGAATTGAATTATTTTTTAAAGCAAAATCACCAAATATTTGCAGGTGTCAGTATCAAATCGATGCAGCACAACCAGACACGTTCATCTTTCAAGTCAAAACCTGGTGCATACATTACCCACAATGCAACTCAATCATAAAGAGTTTGGTTAGAGATTTGTGTGTGATATGCTAGTAGTAGTTAATGTAGCTTTCTGCTGTTTTAATCAGAGATGAGCAGCAGGCTACAGAGGTCTGGTAATCTCACTTCTTTCTAACTATTTCATCATGCTCAAACTTGAAGTCTTCAGCCCCAAATGATGCTGACATAAGTGCCATCACATGAGGACATTTATCAGACTTCACACAACTCCCTCTGGAGACACACAAGTTTTATACTTTTTTTAAACATATGCAGTAGAACCTCTTAAGACCTGTGGAGTCTGTGAAGTTTCCCCTTCATAAGATCTGTATCAGAGCTGATAAATAAAAGAAAATAATGAATGTTACAAAATTATGGGAGCAATTTGAGATATATAATTTTATTCTAAGTATCATGTTGAAATCAATGAAATAAAGGACTTTCAAAAACCTCCATCAACGCAGAGTGTGACCACGGACATAGTGTACATTCCTAAACTAATACTACATATAATTAAGTATTCTGAAAAAAAGCTTTCTGGGAAAACAACAATAGAGAAAACACACCTGGCCTTGTAATGCAAGTGTTTTGAACAAACACTTGCCTCACAGAAACTGGATGAATGGACGGTAGTTAGCCTGAAATCTTCCAAAGTCTTTCTGTCAGTTTCAGTCACTTTTCTTGTCTCTCTGTAAATCCAGTCTGTACTCAAACAAAGTGAAGTTCATGATTTTGGCAACAAGTTCAGGAACGACAAACTCTCTTATCTTCTTGTAGCCCATGTGCTCGTACAGCTTCTGAGCATCTGTCTGCACCACAGAGGTGAACAGGACGACTGATGCATAACCTTTGTCGCGAGTAAAATCTACCACTGTCCGACACAGAGCCTTAGCGATGCCCATCCCGCGGTGACTGCGGCGTACAGACATGCGTTTCAGCTCCAAGCAGTCAGGCACATTCTCATTAGGGAGACAAGCTACCGTGCCGACCACCCGACCGTCGATCTCAGCCACCCAAAAACACGAGTCCTTCTGCCTCAGGTAGGTTTCGCTGATGCTGTTGAGGTCCTTCTTGAGGGAGGTGTCAATGTATTTGTTGAACATGTAGACGACTAACTGCCTGAACGCCGCCAGGAGCAAAGTGACGGCCAGGATGGGCAGCAGGAAAGACTTGGAGCTGGTCAGGAGAGCGCAGAACATGCACATGAGCACCATCTGGGTCGGCGGTTGTTTCAAAATGTGCATGAAGGACGAAGGCACGTGCTCGCTCATCCCCAGGGTGAAGATCTCCTTCACTGCCTCGTCGTCATCGTCACGATATTTTCTGATCTGGATACCAGCCATTGCTCAGTTCTGCTTATTAATAAAACACCAGAACAAAGAGGTGACAAACTGTAACAAATGATTAGGTCAATTGATTTGCTAACATATATAATTTTTTTCTTTTAAGTCCATTAAGAGAAGCATAGTATTGTATATGGACACCGCATGTTAAAGAGCAGGGTGTGGGGAAGAATACATCCAAAAGCCAAAATTAAAATTGGTTTGATTTAGGATTTTAGGGTTTTGTTTTTGAGTTGTTTAAAGAATAATGGGCTAATGAAATTTGGAAAAGTCAAAACTTAGAACATATGGTTTAATCTAAACTGAGTTTAGTACTAAAAACTAGTGAAACTGAATCTGCCCAACTGAGATGTAAAATTTATCTCCTTGGAAATGGGAAGTTGTGTTGATACAAGGATCTGCTTTGTCAGCTATGAGTCAATCAAAGTAGGAGATCAAATGTTTTTCATTTCAGAAAGAGATTGTTCAGTAAAACAAAAAAACAAAACAGTTACACAGTTACTCTTTCATGGAAGGCACTGAAAATATGAAACACTTTATGAAACTGATGGGAGTAGTTGCACAGTGTTGTTTATCAAGAATGCTTTGTATGATTTGTTTTTTGCATTACTGTATGTCATGTAAACCCATGTGGAATAGACCATTTGATGGTATGAAACAACAATAAAAAAATGACAGAAATGAATTTATTCAACAGATAATTAACCAATCATCACAGTGATGTACTAAGTAGAAATATTAACTATATGGGAGCACTGGCCCTCAGATTTATCTTTGGAGAAATCACAACTACATAACTATAGCTCTTCCCAGAGCAGCAACAACAGTAAAATGTTGTTAACACACTAACACATCTGTATTAATACTGTAATTTACTGTAATACATCAGGTATAAGAGCCAAGTTTGTGCGGAGGGAGCAGTTTTATATTTAGCTAATTTGTGCTGAACATACTTGTTTATTTTTATGTTAAAGTATAACTTAAATGCACCATGTATTCTCATTGCTACAGGCAGAAGTTAGACGTTAACAGAGCAGCTTCACCTCTGGACACGGTGACCCTCAAACTGACAGTCAGATCACTGAATGTAACATGAGTCAGTTTAACTGTTATAACAGTAAATTAGACGTTAAACGTTGGTAAGCCTTACGTTTTTAGAGCTCTGACCATTTTTTGAAAATAATCATCCAACGTTAAACAAATGAACATTAGGGCCATTGAAGATCTATCTCCCGTGAGAAAACGTAAACGGTCAAGACTTTAATTCCACTGATTAGCTAACAGCTAATCAGCTAGCATCAGTGCTAGCATCATAAAGATGTCAATTTGAGTCCAAAATTGCTCTGATATTCCTGTAGGAGGAAAAAATGCTAAATAAACACGACTTACTTGTTTTATCTCGATGCTTGAAGATAGGATCTGAATGGTGCTGAACGCAGCAAAGTTCACAGAAACTCAAAATCCCCTCATTTTATTTGTCTGCGACTTCCGGGTCTTATATGTTGCATTCACGTAAGAATGGGAAAAAAGAAAACACAAGTCTGTGTAGCGTGAGGATTTATCTACGTGTAACTGCTGCTATTTGCCACAGTTTGTCAAAACTTTTGCTTTCACCAGTTGTGTGTCAGAGATTCTTTTTAAAATTAAAATCATCCAGTAACTGAAAAAGGAAAGACTAACACTGAGAAAAGTCTAAATAAACATTATTTTGTGTAGTAGACGTGTGTTTGTGCTTTCCTATCTTGTTAAGAATTTAAATCTATGATTTTATAAAATACAAATATGTACACAATACTCTGAATGCCTTAAAAACAATATATTTTTACCATTTGTTTTTACCTTTAATACACAGTAACAAAAATAAAATTAACAACATTTATTTGTGGCTTTATTTAAAATATAATCTTTAAAAAGAAAGAAAGTGGTTGGCATACAAAGTGACAAAATGTAAAAAAAAAAAAAAAAAAAAAAAAAAAAAGTAAATTAATGAACAATGCAAATACTGTTTATAATTGGTCCATTTACATTGTAGAGAAGTTTTTGTCTACAGTCTTTCATCATTTACAACACCCCATGTTGATTAACGTACAACTCAATCAGCCACTGCCACTCAGAGGCCATCAATGTACTGTAAATAAGTCATTAGAAAGAACACATTTTACTAAAACTTCTACATGGTAAGCACCAGTGTAGAGAAAATACAGAGAATCATAATTGTTTTATTTAGATATATTGTATTTCCTGTGGTTGATTATTTTACATTTTTGTTGTTGCCTCTTGGATGGGGTTTCACAGGGTAGATATACTGTGTACAATGTTGAGTTTTTCTTTCTATGTGTGGTTGTGTATGTTGGGATACTTTTTTAATATGAAAAGTCAATAAAGACGTAATGTTTTGACCTACGGGACCACAAACGATAAGATGCATCTGTCCCACGGGTCTCAGTGAAAACTTGACATCTTTCAGTGACAGGAAAATTATATTCTGTGAACAACACACACAGACAAAAAAAAAAACAAAAAAACTGCAGCTATACAACCTTGAAAGGTCAGGGAGGTCACAAAACAGCAAGGTCAAACTCTGCTGCCACAACAGCCAGAAGACTGACTGTTGTCACAATAACACTGCATACATTAGTTTACAATGCAGTGCCACTGAGGTACAATAAAGTTAAGATATTTCACAATATATGAAGACTGAAAAAATTATTTATTGTCTCCTTAAAACAAATTTGTCTAGATTTCATACAAATGATTGTAAAGATTTTCCCTTTTCATAGAGTAAACGTTCCACTAAATTGATAGTCAAAAGATAAAAAAGCATTATTTTTCCTTTGAACATTAAGTTTTGTTTGTACAAAACATTCACTTTACATTCACTTTCCTGCCCAGCCGAGTGAGCAGAAATGGGAGCAGCTCATAACTATTTATGTTTCCAGTTTGTGTCTTCTCCTGTCTCTTTTAGCCCAGGTTGATATCCCCTGCAAACATGGTGATCAGTAGTATGATGGTGAAGCCGGTCAGCAGCCCCGCGTTCTGGATCAGGAAGAAGACGATCTTGGTGGAGGTACGTCGCTGTTCCCGGGCAATGTTGTCCATTTCTGGGAACTGTGATTAAGAATGACAATTATCTGTCTCATACATAATGTACACTGGTCTGACAGAATGGGAAGTACTATTGTATAATAGCGAGGTGTGAATGGTTTGTTTTTCTATTGTACCTATTCAGTGAGACAGGAAGTAAAACCACTAGTCATTAATAATAATAAGCGCCTGACTGCTGATGTCAACATAACAGGGATGTTTTTGCATGTAAAAAATCAGTCAGATGGGAATAAAAAAAGAGCCCTGACAAGTCTTGTGATACACTTTGTTTTTCTCACTGTCAACAGTTCCCATAAAAAGACCAAAACCAACAATGAATTGATTCTATTGACAATAATCCCCTGTGTACCAAAACACTGCTACAGCTCATTGCTTTGTACATCCCCTCACCCACAAAATAAAACTTTAAGGTTGTGAATTAATTGACAGGAACAAAAAAAAAATCTCCACTGTAAAATCCTGTTTATATTTTAGGATATTTAGCTTTACAATACTTGTTGGTTTTACCTCTTCAAATTAGCCAATCTGAGAATGTAAAGAGAGAGAGCCTTTGTATCATTTGAAATTTACTCCTAAAAACTACAATGCCCAGCTATTTCGGAACATTTCTGAGTCTTTTTTTAATGACAAAAGTAGGTGTTTTTAATCCATTTTAAACCAGCATTCATTGCTTTTTCTGGCCACTAAAAACGGGGCAGCACAACAAGCAACACTGACATACTGTATAATCACCATGAAGTCCTGAGGCTCTTCAGCTGCTAAATGCTCCTCTGTGTTCACCTGCAAGTCTCTAACTGTGTCTGGTGTTCAGTGCTGAGCAGGTAGTGTCTTTTTAACTGACAACAGGTGCCTGCTGTGACTGAAAACAATAGAGTGGTGTGAGTGAACCAAAACCAAAACAGTAAAGTTGTGGTCTGGACAGGTAAACAATGAGTGGAAACTCCTCTCAGTAACTCAGCTCAGTAAGGTTGAGTGGAGCTGCAGATTCAGAGGAAAATTCTCAGGTTCCTCAGTACACACACACACACACACTGTCACATTGTTTTCACATCATCATTTTACACACTGTTCTAATTGAAGTACAGTTGACAGATTTCTTTCCTCTTTAGGAAAAAATGGAATCATGGCTGATGCAACAGACAGAAAGAACTGAGAAACCATCACATTGTTGGTTTTGGTCTTTTCATGGGAAAGGTTAAAAGGTTACAGGTAGCATTGGATTCCACGGCCTTGTTTTTATATTTAAAAAAAAGTATGATCAACAATCCACAGCACAACAAAAGATGAGCTATTGCACAACCATCAAACACAGTTTTTTCCAGTCTCCTCAGATAACGTAATCTAGCTCACCATGTCTGCCAGTGCAATGTACAGAAACATTCCTCCTGCGATGGCAAAGATTGCATTAGGGGCAAAGCTGCTCCCGAGCAGAATGCCAAACACGAGGCCGACGTAACACGACACCGCCGACAGCAGGTTGAAGAAAATGGCCTGTGGGATGCTCATACCAGCGTTCAGGAGGATCACAAAGTCACCTGCAGAGAGAACCAAACACAACATTTAAACAATAAGGAGAAAGTTAAAATAGTTTGCAGTATTACTGCTCAGCTAACAGAGTTGTTAAATTATTTTTATTTGACAAAGACACTGATGTTATTTCTACCAAAAAATACTTTTACCAATAACACTGCTACCTAAAGAAAGCAAGGGTTTGATATGACTGTACAGCATTACCTCCTCACTCTCACAGAGTTATGATTCCATGCTTTGTGTTACAATATGCACTGTCACTCTAGACATCTCTGTCTGGTCTCTAAAGTAACTGAGGACATAAAGGAGAAAACAAAATGTGTCTTGGAGAAGTCACATTTTTGGTGCAATTCTCCAGCTCGTCAGTAGAGGCCAATAAAGATCACTGATTCTTAAAGACTGAGCAAAAAGCTATAACCTGCTGTTAACCCCTTAAACCCAGTTTTCCTCTTTAATTTGCCTTTAAGTAGCTTAAGGGATGGTTATTCCAGGCGTTCTCACAGTAAGAGATATATATATATATATTTACATTTCTTCAGCTCTTTACTGAAGAAATGTGATGTTTACATTAAATAAAATATTAGGTCCCATGTCTGTACCATGCCATCAAATGACAAATTTCTTGTGTCATCCAAATTCAACCCAACATATCTGGTATCTTTCATAACGTTGGGATCTCAACAAGAATTTTAAATAAAGTTCTGTGGGTTTACACGGGGTTTGGCCGCACAGGGTGAATTTGTAGTGACTCAGGGGGTTGAGGAGGTTAAATAATGCTCATCACTCACCCAGCTCATGGGGAAACTCCTCACACACAATTGCAGTCGATGTGCTGAACCCTGTCAGTATTGACACGGTGAACGAGGCGCCGATAGCCAGACCATCGATGAAGTTGTGCAGGGCGTCGCTCAGAGTTATCATCCACGCCACCGTCTTGATGCTGGTGATGCGTTGCCCACGCAGCCAGTGGCACATCACACCAGACACCTGGATGTCCTGAGGAGTGACGAGACGAGGTTAAAGGCACATGGCTGCTGCTAGTGATTGTTTTTATTTAGGACGAGACATTTGCAAATAATGTCACACAGTATGTGGATTAGATAACTGTTTTTTAAACTTACACTGCTGTAGTCAAGACTAAGAATCTGCAGCCATGCTAACATCAGGTGGTATTTACCTGGTATTATGTCACCATCTTATTAACACATTCACATACTAACATCTACTGAATATCACTACACACAAAGTAAGGCTGAGGATTATAGCCTGAACTAAATTGGATTTTTGAGGCTGATAATGATAGCAACAATCTTGAAACAAATTCCTTACATTCAGGGGTTGTTGTTTGTTTGTTTTAAAAGAATATTATTTATCATTTATAATTATTTTGTCATTTGTTAAATCAGTTTATCCTCGGTGAGTATGACTGTCTATACTAGATTTAGTGGCAAAAGAGGATCATGAAAGTCTGAATCTGCACAAAACCGACCAACCAACACACATTCATTGCCATCCAAACAGCCATGACATTAGCATGGGTAAAAATAAAGACAGTCTTACTAACTAATCAACAAAGTGTGTCCACAGAATGTAAAAGACACTGATTCATCAACCGCAGGAAACATTTTCCCTAAATGGATGTGCGGCATTTGCAACAGAACTCTTCAATTACAAATATAATGCCACAAGTGCTGTTAATGGGGAACCAGAGACCGGGTGGACATAAACACAGGCTTTGCGATTTGGTTGAAGAAACTTTGCAGTGACAAAATGCCCCTTTTTACTGGCCAGGGCCAAACAAGGAGTCTTTGTGCTCAACTCAGACAATTCCAGCTTTTACTCCAGGAGAGGAGGGATCTGAGCCGTCAGCCTGGTTTCACGACTCCATCCCTTTCTGTGTTCCTGGCATTGTCGGTGTGTTTAGTATTTTGATCCCTTCAAAGCCATACTCCTCCATATGACACAGGGGATTCCACTGGTAAACACTGACAGCAGCTCTGATCACTGATCACTGATCACAGACCAATAAATGACTCTTGAGCGAAAACTGATTTTCAGAGCAGTAGAAAAACTAAAGACGTGCGTCCAAACCACATTCAAATACTGTCATCTTCTCTGGAAACATTTTTACTACACAGTCCACATTTGCACAATTAGACGTTCTGCATGTGACACACTGTAACTCACGCCCTAATGACTGATGAGATTAATAACACTCCTGTCAAGTGTGTCAGAGATAGAGGACTGTGGTGGACAGCAAAATGTCGATCGAGCATTCAGTGACTTCAGATAAGATTTGAGGGGAGACTCACTGTTTTCACAAGCTTATCTCAAAACTGAGCTGCTCATTGGATAAAAGATCATTGTGTACAAGGTTGTGTTACCGTGTGGGTTAATGTGAAATGTGTGCTCATGGAGTTGATCAATCCTGAGAGACTGAAGTATCATTTCCCAACACATACCACTCTACTCAGCTTCTATTATGGATAACAACATTATAGATAACAGGAGTGTGTTTGGTACCTGAGACTGTGTCACGTTCGTGTGGGAAGGTTCTGGGTTTGGGTTGCTCTTGTCTGAGGTGATGGCGCTGATGCTGGTCAAAATGATGGAGTCCTTTTTCTCCATTACGTCTCCGTTGTGGAGGGAGTTTTCCTGAGGCGGCTCTGCAGGAGTGAAGTGGCTGTGGCCATGCTGTGGAGCAGACGGACATAAGATGATGGAGCATGAATGTCTGAACCAGATTTCATGACAATTGATTCAATAGTAGTCGAGACTTTCACACAACAGATGTGAAAATGTTGATGAAAAGACAGGGAAACACCAGAGTGATAACAATTCAAAATTTCATGGCAATCTATTTAAGTCTCGACCGAAGACTGGACTGAGTGACTGTACATCAGGTTTTTCTCCTGAGAGACAGTTCTTCCTTCTGGCTCTGTCTGAAGGTAACAAAATCTAACTACAGCACGCCTAAAGCTCACAAATAAACATATTATATTCCATTATTTAATTTCCCAAAGTGTAAAATGGGCAAGTTGCAGTTTTACAAGGGGCTCTTCAAAGCTAAGCTAACTGACTGGTTGTGCTAGCCTCATATATACCACATAGACATGAAAGTAGTTTAATATTCTATGCAAGATGTGAACTATTCCTTTAAAATGTTAACTTTCAAACCATATAGGATTATTCTACTTTTGAAAAACACTGTAAACTGACTGTAGGATTTTATGCAATCACATACCTCATATTTACTTAATATAGCTGACCCTAGTGACCTTGACACTGATGTAAAATGATAACTATAGAAACAAATTATGCACATGACTCTGATTAAGTGCAATTGCCTCATGGTAATCAGCAATTAGGAGCCAAATCAGCCAATAAACCTGGGCTGTTCACTGGCAGATATACAACTGGAAAATGATAAATGATATCACTCTATGATAAAAGAAAATTGCTTTGCACCTAATAAACTCACTGCTCTGTTAACTCACCTCATGCTCCACCCCCAGAGCCATTTTCAGAATCTTCTCCACAAAAAACAGGAGGTAAAATCCACCGAATATTCCAACTGCATTCGCCACATAGTTATCAGCTTTAGGATCAAAACCCAGGGCCTGTGGATTAACAGCAGAATGTCAGCGTCCAGATTTCTTTTGTGTTTAATTTGGTAATTAAGTCCTTTATAAAACATTAAACACTGGCTTCATTTAGTGCCGTCTCCATCTCTTACACACCTCTGGTATGAGCTGAAGTACAGCGTTGGAGAAGAGTGTCCCGATGGCCAGGCCGATGAAGTAGGTCAGCACTTTGGGGAAATAAGATTTCTTGGTGAAGGGTATCAGCAAAAGGCCGAGCAGAGACGCGAGGTTGATCACGGTGACGGCCAGAAACCCGTAACCCCAGACTGTCAGGACAGAAAGGATAAACAGAGATTATTCTTTCATCATTAATTAATACTGCTAATTCTTCTTCTATTTATCAGAAACAAACTGTGTGTTTAAAACAACAAATGTAGAAGCTTTTATTATATGAGTTTATGCTGAGTCACTGCAGATGATCTAAGCTCATGCAGGACATCTGCTGGTGGCCATATCAGAGATTTTTGCCCTGAGCTGAGTCTCAGAGGGAGGACTTCCTCTCAGGCAACATTAACAATCCCACCTAATTTGCCAGAATTAGCAGATCCTGAACCTAACCATGGACTTGGCAGAAAAAGAGCTGGGGGTTTGGTGCACAAGCTAAAAGTAACCACAGCCTGAGAGCCTAAACTCAGGGCAACAAACTCCCCCTAACCCAGCTCTCAGACAGCTGTGGCTGTGAGCAGGTTGTGAGTGGATAACTCCTTATAAATATATATTACTCAAATACGATATTGTTGCTCAAAGCTAGCATTAGCATGTGTTGCTAATACAATAACACTAAATTTATCTACGACCACATGACACTGTTATAAGACATATTTTTTTTTGTTGTTTCTTGGCCTCCATGATCGTGTCGGACATCTTTGTTTACATTTGTCACAGAACTTACAACTGTACTTGAGAGTAACAAACAAGTGTGACTAACAAAAGACACAATCTATTTATTATTTGAAACTCTGTCACAAGGCGGCGAGAACAGCATGCATCACGAACATTGGCTGTAACTGTGTCAACAGCACTGAGTGAGCAGGAGTGTTTGACGGTGAGTCTGAGAGGTCAGTGGCTCTGTGAGTCCATCCAGGACAGTGTGGGAGAGTCATGACTGAGTATTTGACTTAATTAGACACTGACTCCCCTCATGAACAGTGTTTCTAAAGGCCTGATTTTATTCTGAACTGAATGTAAAAAAGTGGAACCAGCAGTAGACCAAATTGGTCCAGTGAGAGAAAATTAACTGACAACTATTTTGATGACTGAATAATTGTTTTAGTCATTTATTGAGCAAAAATCCCAAACGTGCTAGTTCCAGCTTCTTACAAGATATTTTACACTGTCTCCTCTTGACGCTCTGGGAAATGACATCAGGTGATCATTTTGGAAGACATCCTTTGCGATGCTGCTGAACTGTGGTGGTGTTTCTGTCATTTAACATACCTTTATTGATATAAATAGGGTGGACAAAATAATAGAAACTCCTGTCATAAGGACAATGATTTAGGGGCTGATAATAAAGAATCACCAGTAACTGCAGCATCTTAAAGTATAGTAAGACACCTAAACATTCATTATATTGATTTAAACTTAAGCAGCATGACACAGTTAGAGAGCAGAGGCCGAGTTCACAGGGAGGTCCTGTTGTCTTTGTGCTGTGTTTTATCAGCACGTGCTTTAAACCTCAGCTGTCCATGTGTCTCTGAACAAGGCAAATGTGTCAACAGTCATCACACCTCCTCTGATTAATCAGCTTAAGTCATCACACATTCTTTTTACTGATTGTAACTTCCTATATTTGATTTGAGGAGTTTATCAATGATGTTACTCACAATATGTAAAAATAACAAGATGTGTCAGCAAACCTTTTGTGAACTTTGAGGGGATTTTTTTGTGAGTAAAATGTAATAATGAAAATAATGGTTAATTCAATTTTTGGTCTGTTATCTATTGATTTTTAGTAATAAATAAAGAGTGGGACAGTGTGGTCATAGTTTTTATTGTTTGTTAGGGCAGAAGAAAAAGCAAAGATAGGAGGCAGAGGGAAGGGAAGACCTCTGACACAGCTGTGAAGCCGGATTTGAACCTTCGGCTTCACAGCTGAATGAAACGCAACTTCAGCCAGAATGTCCCACATCCTCTTGGGAAGAAGAAAACAAAAAAAAAGTCTACCCTGACTTTAAGAAGTGTCCTTCAACTGCACGACTGATGAGAAATCTCTGGCATTTGATAAAAGCACTGCCAGACTTCATTCAAGGAAACAAACACCGGATGAACTGTGAATTATTTGAGTTGTGGGGGGTCTCGACAAATAAACCGGGGAGCAGTCGTGATGAAGCAACTCACCAGTGTAGTCGAGGGGCGGCACGGTCTTGGGGGTGGTGTAGGGGCAGGAGGGCAGCAGCACCTGGGTCAACACAGCGGGACAGATCCTCCCCAGATGTCCCACAGTCAGCTGACTGACATTACTGAACCCAAAGTGGGACAAGATCTGCTCAGCTGAGGGACACTGAGGGGCAGACAGACGTTATTAGACACAACTTTATTAGTTTTAAACCTCTCTTTTGTCTTTAAAACCCTCTCTGCTATGTTTTTATTTTCCTGTTTCTTACATTTGTCTTCTTTCATGTGTGTTTACCATCTTTTGTGACTCTGTTTGCATCTGTTTGTATGAAAAGTGTGATCTAAATAAAGTTTTAAACAGGATACATTAATGACATTTATTAAGAAACAAGTCTAGTCATACCATGAAGTAGAAAAAAGCAGAGAAAGGTTTTGAAAAACATTTATATTAAGGTGTATGTGAGGTATATACATGTTAATTTAATGTTATTACACAGCTTAATTCAAGAAAATAAATAAAAACAATATATAAGAGCTGTAACACTGAAAAGTAATAGAAAATTGACATAGAATATTCATTAATGACCATGTATTTGTTCAAAAATAAGCTAAATTATCCAACAAATCAGTCAGACTTAATACTCCATAATGTTTCAAGTATTTACTACTATATTACAATGTAAAAAAAGTTTGTATTACACACTTTAATAAGTGGTCAGAGGAAAAAAAGAAGTTAATTTACAACTTAGTTTGCTAGTTTCATAAATAAGCCTCATAAACTGGGTATGACCACATGTTACACATTATTAGAAATCAATTATGAGCTCATTCGGTATCCGTTTGATAAGTTAATTAGTTAGTCATAAATATAAATGGTTTCTGTGCTCACCTCTTGGTTTACCAGTGGATTTTCTTCAGTTATTGCCTCTGACCTTCTGGCTGAGATTAACAGCAGCAAATCCTCCAGATGCTCTGTTGAAATTGAATTATTTTCACCGTAATAGAGTAAAATATTCTCCAGAAATCCCTGTCCATCTCGGTCAATCACATGGATACTGTGGGACGTTGTGATAAAAACCAAAACGCACGTAACAAAGCATCTTAAGTTAAACATCTCTACTTTTAATTGTTAGTTTTTCAGTTCGCCAGTAAATAAAATCTGCTCCTTCTGCTCTTATGAAATCATGATTTCCGAGGAGTTTATTGCTCGCAGTCCAGAGTCAGATCCATGGCACAGTCGGAGCAGAAGTCGTGTTTTTTCTCTTTTAAGTTGTGCAGTTTTTCCAGATTATTTCAGGAGCCGCAGTCCCTCCTGAGCTGCCCTGAGTGATCCACCGGGACGATCTGAGGTAGACCGGGTTCAAAGATCAGACTGCAGAGCCACGAAGGGAAAACATGGAGGTGACCGACCGCGTGCACTCACTGTGTTTCAATGCTTTCTTTTGTGACTTGACTTTCTCAACGTGCTCACACACTCTCTCACACACACACACTCCTACGTGTGTGTGTCTCCTTGTGAGTGTGTGTGTGCAAAAGGTCACGGTGTTGAATGGAAAAAGGGCGCGGGGTGTATAAGTCAGTGTGACCCAGTTTACAGCTGTGTATCAATTATGACACAGCTGGAAGTCGAAAAAAAAATCATAAACATTAGAACATGTGAGACGTTGTTTTGTTTAAAGGTCGCTGTCGCCGCCTTGTGGCAGCCGGCTGGTCAACGCAGGACCCAAAGTAAAGGGCTACAAAATACAAAATGGTGAGTTTGAGGCTACTTGTACATTACTTGATTATTTCCATTTTATGCTATTTAATACTTCCACTGTTGTACTTTCTATTCCACCACACTTATTTTATAGGTTTAGTTACTACATGATATAGAAAGCTTTTAAAATACAAGACATCAGTGGTTTCCACCTACAACATATTTTTGGTGAACTTCTTTAACCTGATCTCTTTGCACAGATTTGGTACTTACTTCTTACCTCAAGGTCTCCTACTGCACTGAAGCTTTAGAGTTGTGCCACACCTTTCTTTGGATAAAAGCGTCCACTAAATCAGCAAAAGGAAATGTGCTGAAAGAATGAATCGATTAGTTGATCATAAAAAAAATCAGCAACAACTTTCATCAACAAGTAATTGTTAAACTCACCTGTCAAGCAAAAAAATAAATAAATAAAAAAACAGTCAGTCTCTGGATTTGCTGCTACAAACTTAGACATTTGAAGATTTCACTTTTTTCTATCTCTGCCTCATAAACTAATAAATTTAAAAAAAAATCATTGGACTGATGATGAAAATCCTCCTTGTAGCCCCAATGCAAAATACTGCATAAAATACTATACATGCCTTACTGTTTTAGACCAGCACGTTTATTACTTAAAATATCTGCACAAAGTATTCAACCCTGCAGTTAATGTAATAAGCACTGATTAATGTAACACTGATGAGCAGAAAAATACTTGTGTCAAAAACTGTGATATTTACAAACTATATACATACAAACGTACATGTTTTTGAACAGTAATGTTTGTTATACAGCACAACCATAATGTCAAGTATCAGAGTCTTTCCTCTGTTAATTATCTGAATAATGTGCAAAAATGCAAAACACACAGAAGGAAAACTGTTTTCAGTACAACACACAATCATCTGTCAGATCAAACTCAGTCTAGATTTTCTGGATAAGGAAGACACCTTTGGTTTTGATTAATGTGGAATTTTGTTAAATATCAGATTTTAGCCTGATAGTCATTTTTTCCCACTTTATTTATTTATTATTCGTCCATTTAAATCGCAAAAGAAATCAAAGATGTGGCTGATTGAGAGGTATGCAACAAGGTTAATATTGGCCAGTTCATCATGTGGTCCTTTATTAAGATTGTGCAGGTCTTTGCACATTTCATTCCTTTGGTTTCTGTGGGAATGAAAGCACTGTGTAAAGGCCTAAAGTGCCCCAGAGTTTCCCTGCTTCTTCCTTTGTTTGGCAATGAAGTTTGGAAAATTGGCACTGAGTAAGAAATATTAGCCTGGCCTTCAAAACTCCACAAGGATCAAGCCTGAGCCACAGCATCTCTTTTAAAAGACACTTCTTAATGGTTATTTAGAAGCTGACAAAAGTACAGAGCGATGTCTGTTCAGGACCTCACCACTTTACCTGTCTACTGCCTCTATACCTTGGTACACCTCCATGGCTGGTCTCAGGTCAGTATATGTCAGTTAAAGATGTGATGGTGAGGGATCTGGAGAGTTCTGCGACACTGGTGGGACGCCACGCTTTAAAACTAACCGTCATGTTTCTAGAAACCATCAGGAAGCCGTTGGAGCTGAAGCGTCCGGGGATGTTTCCTGCATCGAGCCAGACGAAAGGAGCCACGGAGGCAGAGTGGAGGGTAACAGTGAGACCAGTTTTATCCTCCTGCACTTTGGCCTGCAGGGACAGATACAATGTTTTAGTCACAAGGTAACATATGGTCACAACTGATCACATCTATTTTTGAGTCTGAGATTATTACGTTTGACTGACATGTGAAAAGACAAAGGTGAAAATGACTGGAGGAAGTGGGATTGTTACTCTCAGGAAACAGACGTTTAATCTTTTTATTCTCATTTTGTGTCTTCAGAATTAGGCAACACTAATTAAACGCTTCATCATTCTGTATTCATGATCAAAAATCTGCGTATAAATAAATAAAAGCAGTCAAACTCCTTTTAAACGAGGTGACGTACTGTGATGTTTGCTCTCTGGAGTCCCTGAGCATCTTTGGGTGAGCAGAGGAAGTGGTGGTTGGCGGGACCCTGCTGGCCGCTGCTGTCCTCCAGGTGGAAGGTGAGCAGGCAGGTGAGCCGGGTGCAGTGTCCACACCCTGCCAGCAGGGCGGCGACTGGCTGTTTGAAAATGGCCACAGCGCTGCCTCCAGGGACCAGGAGGGGGTCGGACTTCAGTGTGCACACAGGATCTAGATGAGTCCAGGAGTACACGGTCACCTGATCAACAAAACAGACAGACAGACCTGTTTAACTGCAGTTTCAAAAGTTGTACTGCATCTTAATTTTATTTTGCCATGCGCCATAATTCTTCAGATCAATGTGATTTCTAACAATTATCTTGCTCTGTGTAAATAAAGTGGTGTATGGATAAGAAGCCAAGGGCTTAAATTCAATGTTCTGAGACGTGAATTCAGCCTCCACTGCCAAAACTGAACTTGAAAATTATTGTCAATGTAAAGATAAAGTTTGCTGGTAAAAACATACCACAGCCCTGAGCGTCAGGTCGTGACTCAGGTCTGAGACAGCATAGGATGAACAATGTGTCTGCGTCCTCAAACCCAACAGGAAGGACATCGGCAAAGAAGTTCTGTGCAAAATAATGCAGCATTTTCCACTTCCCACCGAACTCTGCACACAGACACAAAGAGGGAAATGATATGTGATTATGATGCAACGCTGACCTGTAATCATTACAAAACAAATGATGTATAATGCAAGAGTTGAGTGCAGTGCACGTGTCTGTTCACTCACCGATTGATGACCAGGAAGGTGCCTGCCAAATGTCATTGAGCTGCCAATAGAGAGCACCCATAGTGTGACCTTCGCCCTCAATGATCTCAGTCTGACTCCGCCGATAAAACTCTGTCTGAGTCTTGACACACTGAGCCTGCATGACCTGGACAAGAGAGCAATAACCTGTTTTAGATTTACACTGCTTTACAGTGACATAGAAATACATTAAATATAAGACATTAAGATTGTAGAGGTTTGTGTGTTTTACCTGAGTGATGTAGAGAGTGTCTGTAAATCTTTTTAGGGGATCTGTGGAGTTCGGCAGGTTAAAGTGTAGAGCAGCCTGCAGTAACATCTGCCGGTTCCCATCCTCGTGGTGTTGACGATGGGAAGTAAAGTTACTGTTGTAGCTCCAGTCTTCTTTTATGGAAACCTGACACATCACAAAAGTGTCAATTTATTACACAATGACAAAAGATAAGAGCTTTTATTGAGCTCTGAAGATGTGTGCTGGAGATTTATTCAGTTACCGGCTGTAGAGTGGAGAAGGAAGGCCAGGACTGGAAGCCGTATTCAGAGGCGAAACGTGTTCGAGGGAAAGTCCGCCAGTCCCAGCAGTCGAGGATGTAGCTGTAGAAATGAGTGTCCCCGTAGTGAGTATCGTAGGGGTTCGCTGCCACCCATCCCTCCTGCTCTGATTCTGCCCCGTTTGTTGGGCTGGAGACGAAGAAACGGACGACTCTGATCCTCCTGAGGGAGATATTAGACTGTGTCACTTCTTAATCTTTTGTATCTACTGATTTACTCTTGAGATAATAAGAGTAAGACTGTGAAACATTTTAAGCACATAGCCCGACAGCTTTATTTTAAAATGTGTCACTCACGTCTTGCACAATCTTCCTTATGTTGTTCACATACAGCATCACATAGTCTTTGATGTACACAGGCCTCTGGGAAGCTGGGATATTGAACCAGTCTGTTGCCAGAGCAGCCTCGTTCTCATTGTTCCCACTCCAGATTATTATAGAGGGGTGAGACTTGAGGCGCTGAACCTGATGGGTGAAAATAAGAAAAAACCTCAATCAGAGTGTATTTAGGATACAACTAACTAGCTCTAAATTTGTAATTTATTGATGTATTTTAAATAAATATCTAAATATTACATTTTCTGATCCATAAAAAATAAAAATTAATTAATTACTGCACCACTCACCTGCTGGCTGACCTCTTCTCTTACTGTCTGTATGAAGTCATCCACAGTGGGATACATGGCGCAGGCAAACATGAAGTCCTGCCAAATCTGAAGACATACATTCAAACACCATGAGCATCCATCTGTTCTACAATATGTTCATGAGTCAGCTCATAATCATACAGAAATACAGTCATCTATGGTAAAAATAGTATTTCTTCAGTAAGGGTATGTAACAGAGATGATGATGATGATGATGATGATGATGATGAGGGGGAAATTTAGTTTCGAACAACACCTTCCTGAATTATCACGAATGAGGACAAGAAAATGTTTTCTATCTTTTATCAGCATCATTCTGATAAAATATCTGTCACAGCTTTGGATGAGAATGTGAATAACCTGCCATTTTATACATTATATCTGAGGCCAAGCTGAAAATTAACTTAACATTAGATACACTGACTCAGCCCTAACATGTACTGTACAGGTACACAATCAGTGCAAAGCCTGTAAAAGCCACTACTGTAGTGCACGTTATGTTGAATGCCCAATGCTCCCTGATGTAAAGACAATGTTCCTGGACTTTCCACTCCCTAAAGGTACAGTCACATTATCTGTCTGTTCAGTGAGTAGTAATCTACTAAAACTGGTGAGCAAACAAGCTTCTATGTTTCCAAACACAGTGCAGCAGAGTTTCTGTTGGCTGACTGAGGATATCCGTTCAGTCAGAGCTGAACTCTGACCTGTGAATCTACCGGAGCTGGCAGCGAACAGGAATGCACGCATGAATTTGTGCTTTAGTAGAAATGAATGGGAGACCTGGCACATATTCATGAACTGGAAATGTAACGTGGCCATACCTTAAGGATCCCTCCATATGTTTCTGATTTCTTAAAAATCTACTGTTTAACTACCAGTACAGTAAAATGTTATTTTAAATTTTGCACTTGTGGTGGTAGCAATGCAGATGAATAAAGTAACAATGATATCACTAGAAGATGAAAGTTGTTACCATGATTCCCAGTTCATCACAGATACTGTAGAAAAGATCCTGTTCATACACTCCTCCTCCCCAGACCCTGAGGGTGTTCATGTTAGCGTCTACTGCTGACTGCAACAAGTTCCTTAAACTGCAGGACAAATAAAAGCTTCAGCTTTCATGTGTTCATAACTGAGACACACTCAGTAGCTGAAACAAGACTTGTCTTGTGAGTCCAAGTCAGAAAAAAATGTCTGCACAAAGACACAGAGGAGACCAAAGAGGAACAAAGGTTGGAACAGTTTCTTTAAGAATACTGTCATAAAACGTGATTAATATTCCTGTCACCAGGCAGGACTCAGCTTTTCAAACTAAACTCACACAGCAGGAGAGATCTGGTCCTGGAAGGAGTGGGCTGGGATCCAGTTGGAGCCTTTGAGGAAAATTGGTTTCCCATTGATGCGGAAATAAAAGCTCAGGCCTGGGGACCTGACAATTGGCTCCTGGACAAGTTCCACTGTGCGAAAATACACCTGCAGGAGAGACTTTCATCAGCTCTTTAATCCACAGGAATGTACAGGACACTGAAACACTAAAACTTTTATGACAAAAGGACGTTCCGATTTTATGACAATTTATTCAGTTTCTACATCAGTTTTAACTCCTCAGTCGTAATAATGTCTGATCATTTTGATGGTGGTGATGAGGAAAGAAGTGAATTTGTGTCTCTAAAAATGATCACTGCGCTGGTTAAATAATACATCAGCTAAATGCATAAAAAAAGAGTAAAAGTGTTGATAGGCAGCGAACTCTGACCTTGGACTTTGTATTCAGGATTAAAAATCCATCCTGAAAACCTCTGACAGTCAGCTGGTAAAACAGTCGGTCACCGTGTCCGTTGGGCCACCACAGCTTCACCTGGCTGCTCTGAAAGTGGAAGAAAAACATGACCAACATTCAGGTTTGGCAGCTGACACAGGTGAGAACTCCTGTCCAATTTAAAACTAGAAATCTCAACAGTTTGACTGGACTGTATCAAGTACCATGTTGATGTGTAAGACGAAGGTGTTCTTGTTCTTTCCAAAGAGAAACTGCGTGTGGAAGGTCTGCTCTGAGTCCAGCTCAGGTATGGAGAGAGTGATTTGGCCATTTGTTGTCTGAACTGCATCAACGAGAATCTCAACCTGGACTCTCCACTCAGAGAGGCTGGAATCTAGATACACAAACAGATTATGTAGATTACTTAAAAAAACAAAGACAGCAAACATATTTAATTATTCCATACATGGAACCTTAGATGTGACAGATGACTACCAGTAGAAAAAATAAGATGGAAAAATACAATAACACTTAATTTATTCTGGAAAACAGAACAGATAGTTATGTAAGTGAGAGAAAGTATTTGACTTAGTAGAACTATAAACAAGATTTGGAAGCCAAGTCCCAACCTCAAAGAACCAGAGTGTGTAAACTGTGGTCAGAGGAGTATTTTTAAGTACTTCCTATCTCTTTTTTTCACCTGCATGCAGGAAGTAGTTGGGGTTTCAGGAGTTTATGACAAGTTAATTCTCAAAACTGACTTCAACTTCCTCATAACTTTGTGGCAGTTGTTGTTCTGTGAAAACCCAACCCTTCTGCCTCCTGAACAGGCTACAGCAAGGAAACTCTCATTTCTAGGAAAATCGAACTGTCTTTATTTATTGAGCCATGGCATCTTGCACAACTGCTCTGATGCATCAGATAAATAATTCAAGAGTTTTTAATACTCTATCAGATGAGAGCCACTCTTGTTTTAAAATTCTCCTGTGAGTCAAGGAATCCCTGTTCATAACAGCAGTATTTCTTACTTTTTTGTTGATAAAGGTTTAGATAATGCTGTTGGTGTTAGTGGACGTACTGTATAGAGGAACGGAGGAAACCTGGACGAGCTGGAGGACATCAAACGCCTCCAGTTGGACTCCTTTCCACAGTCCCATCGTGGGGAACGAAGGCCCCCAGTCCCAACTGAAAGAGCTTTGCTCCTGCAACACAACAGAGATTGAATAAATACTGTAGAAATTTAGCTGCTGTTAGCAAACCAAGACCAGCCCTATTACTCACATGATACTTGCTTTAGTGTGACTAGACTCTGGTGTTTCTCTGTCTCTGATTGTTTCTCTTTCAGACATCTAAAGCAGAGGAAATGCTTTTTAGGACATACTTACTTTCCTGATGAAATTGACGTGACATTCCCCCTTCTGAACATCTGGAGGACATTCAGGAGGAATTCTGTAGGCTGAATGAGCCTCCCTCTGCTCAGACGCATAAAGAACTGGAGACGACAAACTAACTTTCAGCACATTATCCCCATCCTTCAGTGTGTCTCTGACTGAGAAGTCCTACACACCAAGGACACAATAATTAATAGATATTTAAAAGAAACCAAACAAGTGATGCATTCATGTAGAAGAAAATGTTTACATTTTTCACCCTAACATACATATCTACAAAACATGTTGTCCGTGTTGCCCACAATGACTCCATTGAGCCAAATAGTTGCAACGGTGTCCACGCCGTCAAAGACAAGAAGCACCTTTTGTTTGGACCTGTTGACGCAGAGAGCGCATGGGTGAGTCAGGATCAAGATACAGAAAGTGCTTCTAAAATGATATAACTCATTATACTGACCTCACTTGGGCGGACACATTAAATGTGGTTGTGTACGTCCAGTTGTCAAAAGCAATCCACCGATAAGACACATCATTGAACCTAAAATATGGATCCTGAGAGAGAGGTGGAAAAGGGTTTAAATTTTAATTAAATTCTCCTAGTTAATAATTTTAAACAGTGCTAAAAGTTTGATATGGGTCTTTACTGACACCTGCTGATAGCTTGTGCTGACTTTAAGCCAAAGAAAGAGCTGTAGCAAGGATTTAAAGAAATACTAAGGTTTTAAATTCTAGGTCCTCATCATATCCCAAGAAGGTTTTGGCTACAAACCTGTTTACCTCGTTAATTATACTGTAATTATATTGTCTTATGTGTGTTTAACCCCTTTCTGCAGTGCCATTGTCATCTTAAAAGTCCAATGTCACATAAGTCTGGAATCCAGATCACAAGTGAAGCTGATTCATTTGACTTGCAGTAGTAAAAATCGAAGTAATACAGTCAAAACATTAGTATTTGTTCATTTCCTCATTTCTATTTAATCATTCGTTACCTGGATGAATCCCTGTTTCTGCAGAGCTGAATGGACACATCCAGGCACCTCTGCAGGCAGTGACAGTGAACCATTGGAGTTTGAGAGACTCCATTTACCGTTCAGACTCAGAGTCTCCGTTAAAAATCCGGATAAAACTCCGTCAAACAAACACAAAAACACACCAGAAACAAAGATAAAAATGTTCCCACGTAGAGTCATGGTTTGTGGTTTGTTGTGGGCATGGTAAACACGCCAAATACTCCTTAAAAGTACTCTATATGGAGCTTCGTTTTTGTTGTATTTACTGACTGAACGGGCTCTTCCTGGTTTATCACGTGACACACCCGTGATAGCCAGGTGACCGGAGTACGAACACGAGGGGCAAACTTTAGCGCGAAAAGGTTTGACATTTTCTGCTTTGTTTTTTTTTTTTTTTTTTTTAAATATCTTCATAATAAATTGCTCTATTTTACTTTATATATGAAGAAGTGTGATAAATGTAGGATTTTTTGAAAGGGTTTTTGTTTATGGTTAATAATTAATTTTCAGATTCTTTATAGATCAATTATATGCCATTAATAAGAACAACTTTTAAGATGTCAGACTGAAAAATCCTCTCATCATGACACCGATTGCATGGGAACACTAAAATTATATTTGTACTTGTGAAAAATCTATAGTTACTGGCCGTTTCCTTAAGAGCAGATAAATTCATTCAAACTGGCCTTGAACTCTTGAGGAATTAAATTGTCTGCAAGTATAAAAACTTCTCCCTAAAATGTTCAAGGATTTTCTAAATCAGACAATGACAAAATGCTCATCACACTTTTCTTAGTCATCAAAATCAAACTATTAAAAACCCCCAATTTATTCATTTTGTCAATTTTCTATTAACTAATTGATTTATCATTGCAGTCCTACACAAATAAGATGTTCTCCCATAGTTTCACAGGCACAAGAGAGCTGTCAAAGAATTAAAGAGGCATATAAGCTCTATACAAGACTAAAAATGTGATTTAAAAACACAGACATTAGCATCAGTCTTAAACTGCAAACAATGGAACCTCTGTATGTGTCTATATATTCACTTTAAATGAAAAACAAAAAACACCAGTCACATTCATTTTATGGTTTAAGTAACTTTATTGAAGGGAAAACTAAAAAGAAACAGAGCCACGAGTTGATTATCAACCATTAGCTTTGCATCAATATTTTAGGGCTACAAGAAGACAGTGTTCGAGTGGGCATAAAACTAACTGCTCATCTACTGGCTTCTAAAGAACAAAAAGAAACAGGAAGCCTTCGAGGGGAACCAAATTTTTCCAACTGTTCAGCCTTACAATCCACTTAATTTGCAGAAACATATCAGATATAATAGCCTACCTTTATTAACATGCATAAAATACAACATTGAAGTTCTTATATTTTGTTTCCTTAACATTGATATATACTGCTGTGCTTCTCTGTACACACACTTTGATAGTGGAATAAGATACACTTCTTTCCTCAGGTAATAAATCCCTATACTAATGATCAGAAGAACATACTGACGTCACACCAGTCCAGGAGCCACTAAGTTTCCAAAATCCTCCAGAGCATTGGCATTTCCCCATTTCAGATTTTCGCTTTCAAATAAATGAAGACAGAATTTTGCCAATGTGAAACATTAAAATTCTGAATTTATGGGCATGGCAAAAGACAGGCTTCTCTAGAAATGCCCTGAGAAACCGATCCAACAGCACAATAAATATCAACTCCCACGAGAACCAGCTGGACCATTGTGGGGTTGATATACTGTCCAGCTTCAGGAGACCAGTCGCATCAGATTCTACTAAGTGTGTGCAGAGTAAATGACTAACATCACCAATTTTGGGTTGAAAAACTCTTACTGGTGCATGCTCAAGCCGAGTGTTCAGAACCATGGTGATATTTATTATTTTTTTAAACTCCATACAAAACGGGAGTCGAAAACCTCACAGAAACTGGCACGTGTCCTAGAGAGAAAACACTATCTTCTTATGAGCGCGCAGGTGGAAAAAGAGGGGGTAGAGGGGGTAAAATGCTGATTAACAAAAAAAATAAAGTGAAAAAGAAAAACAGAATCCTGGAATTTTAAGTTTGAACCAGCGACAACGTTTTCCACCAGCTTTCCGAACGATGCCATCACATTGCGTATTTTTGTGTCCATTCTTTTGCCATTTTGGTGTATCTGCAAAGAGACAAAAAAAGGAAAAAATTAACTTCAACTCTCCAGCGCACACATCAGTATTTGAACACATCATTTTCTGGCATAAAAACTCCTAATCAACTCATAACTTGCCTTTTTTATCATGAGGATTTTCTTAAAGCACATGCACTTGAGCACATTGCTTTTAAACAACCAGGCAAGCCAAGTTAGCATCCCAATGAAATGAGTCAGTATATGCACAAAAATACTTGACACTTCATACACAAGTTTCTAATTTGAAACAGTGCAATATTCTTCAACAAATCAGGCATCATCTTTACACACCAATACCTCAAGTAAGGCATTTTTTTGCAAGAACAAACCTCATCATGCTGGAGTTAGTGGCTACAGAAACATGCAAAGAAAATGTTGCTAACCTGGTTATGCAAGTAATTTGATTTTAGGTTGGTTCATCATTATAAAAACTGCTAGAATAAGCAATAATTACACTCGTGAAGGTTAGATGAAACTCTGCAACACTGGCCTTGGATGTTTTAGCCCTTTTAAACAGCCAACATGCTAATGGTTTGGTTCAGGAATTAATTTGACTCTTGATTTATGGTTTATTAGGGAACATATCTCAAATTTCAAATATTGAAATGTGCATTTTCAGTTGATTAAAACCTCCTTTTTAAGTTTACTCTGACTGCAGCTTAGCTGGATATTTTCTGCTTTTCTGTTTTACATGACTATAAATCAAATATCTTGGGTTTTATTGGACAAAATAATAAAACATGTTTAGTTGACAAGAATGAGCGTTTTTGACTATTTCTATTTATTTTAACTTGTGTATTTTTTATTAGAATATCTGGTCACACGTACCTACATGTACCTGCCTACTTCCATGCACCACCTTTTTCTGAACTGAAATGCCATAAAACAAAATCGTACATCCTCCTGGCTATTTTTTCTTTTTCTTGATGATAGATTTTTCCTTCTAGGCAGCCACAGGTGTCCGTTCATTTCAGTACACTATAAAAACTTGCAAAGACTTGAAACACAAGTGACAGAAAAAATACCCACAGTAAATGATTTGTTGCCTTTTCTTGAAACCTGGTCTCTGCCTGGTGACACTGTTGCCACCAGAGACTGTTAAAAAGATGCTGTGTTGAACAATAGTCTGACACCTGAGGGTTCATAATCTGCTTCCAAACAACAACCTTTTCATACAAGAAACCCAGCCCACTCTACCCTTACTGTTTGTGTCTGTGAGGCTACAGTTTCAGACATCATAGCTCATGAATGCAGTACTTTTTTGGCAGCCAACTGTTGGCGTGTCCTCAAATGCACCACCAAGAACATTTTTCACAATGGTTCCTGCTGACAACTGCTTCACCATGCAACAATAACAACTGTGAAAAATATAAGGCAACCCATTATTAACTGTGATGATCACCAATCTCAGGTCTCTGCATGTTGATTTTACAATCGTTGTTAGTCTTTTAAACTTGTGGTATGAGATGGAAAACGGTTGGTAATAATATTAAATGTAGCACGTGGTCTTAAATGTTTTATGCATAAGATGTATAATGAATAATTCTGTGTATACAATTTATAGTTACCACTTATGTTTGTGCATATATGGACTACAATCCTCACACATTGCACTCTTTACCTCATACTGCAAACTTTTGCACATTCCTGCACAACCTGTGCAGCAGTCAGGACATATTCTTTATATACTCAACATACTGTTCTATTATTGTCAAAATTTCTGATCTATTTTTTTTTTAATGTATTGCTTTACTTGGCAATAATGATTCTAATGTACATTTCTTTTCTAAGCTACATTTAGTACAAAGTAGATATTTCTGATGTATTCTGTATTCCCATTTTTAAAAGTTTATCAATAAATCTGCTCTTGCACTTGTACTGCCTGCAAAAAGTTACTAATCTTAACTGACCATTGTTGGCTTTTGTTACTGTATCGGTGAAAACTAACTCAGCTGTTGCAGGACTTGTGATTACTACTGTTTGATCCTCATTCCTCTGGCCTGTATTAGCGGTAACCCACAACTGTCAGGAGACCATTTTATACGTGGGTTTGGCAGAAATATAATGTTAACCGTTTATTTACAGCAAACCAGCCAGAGATTAGTATAATCACAGTCAAATCCCACACTGCAGTCATAATACTTCATAACAGAGATCCAAGCCTCTGGTTATGCCAAGTGAGACCAGAGCATCACAACACAACCAACCAACCAACCACTCCCCATTGCACTAGCCAAGATGCAGCATGGCCTCTTGGCCTTACCCTAAAGCATGGCATACTTCGCTGTCCACTCCTGAGCTAGTTTATTGTACCTGACAGAGTGAAACTAGGTTACATACTAGACTCAGGTGATTCTTTTACAGGTGAATCTTCAATTAACCATGCCAACAAAAGTTGTACTTCTTGTGGATAAGGCAGCATGAAATATGAACTACAGGGATGCTCTTCCTTTTGGGAGAGAGAATTGGTTATTTCACATGTTTAGAGAATAGTTTATCACACATATAGAAAGACACACTTACTTCTGACTATCTGTTTTGTAGATTCGTGCGATCTCTGGCACTAGTGGGTCATCGGGGTTTGGGTCACATAGGAGTGAGCAAATGGAGAGAAGAACTACAAGAAAACAGAGCACAGACATTAACTCAATTTTTCTTTACATCTTTTATAGTTACCTGACACAAATAGTTTGTGTTTTCTGTTTTCATCATTTTCAGTCTACACAAGTTAATGAACCTTATTCTGGATAGAGTCAATACTCAACTTGTGTAACATCTAAGAAGAAACCTACTATGAATAACCAAAAAGTGTACTGTTAAATAATGTTAAGTAAGAAAACAAATGACATCTAACAGTGAACAAATTTTATGCTAATCAAGGTAAAATGTACTATTTGCTGTGTCTAACAAACACTATAATACATGCAAAAGCAATTTAACCATAGGAAAATAAAATACCTGCCAAAAACTATGTGGCCAAAGAAATAAAACATTTAAGTATTCATATATTTATTTAAATACCATTTCTAAATGTTTCTGTGTACAGACTCAGGTACAGATTATGTAAAACACAACTTACAGCAATAAAACAAACTTTTTATGTTGTTAGCAGTCCGTACAACAGGGGATCCTTCTTAATTTTTTTTTCCCATCAAAAACTTAACTATTCAGTTAAGATTCTACTATCAACTGACAATTGACAAGGCTGTTATCATAGTGTCCTTTCATTAGTGTCCATACCTTTAGAAATAGTAAGTGCTGGAGACCACTGTGATCTGAGAATATCCAGACAGATACT
Source organism: Lates calcarifer (assembly GCF_001640805.2). Taxonomy (NCBI): domain Eukaryota; kingdom Metazoa; phylum Chordata; class Actinopteri; family Centropomidae; genus Lates; species Lates calcarifer. Next base: position 20,689,473 of record NC_066851.1, on the reverse strand, counting down.
GCCGTTACTGTTAATATTTGGGTGGTAAATTCTTGTTGTAAATGCAACCTGGAAAAAGAAAACAGAAAACAAACAAAACACATAGCAGTGAGGGCGGGTTAGATAAGACTGAGTCACGCACCAGATCTACAGGTGTTGTGCAACGTAATTTTTTTTTTTTGTGACACGCGGCAGTGACATTTGATGCTCATGACTATCATTTTCTGGAATGACAGGTAGTACTTCATGAGGGCTGTGAAGCTCACAAAATATTTTCTTTGTGTCATACTGCTGGACTTTCATTTACAAGAAATGTTTATTGATGCATTTACACAAAATCATGAGTGTTTCTATACAATGTTTGATATCAGTCACTGGTTTTAATTCTAATGTTGCAAACAAACGTCTGCTTGCTAGATTGATAGATTAATGAAAATAAACCTTTAATTACCAAAATGTGTCACAACAAAAACAAAGGAAACCCTTGTTTCAGGTGTGAGTAACTACGCTGTCTTACCTTGGGTGGTTTGAAGGGGTAGTCTGTTGGAAAATGAATTGTCAAGAAGAAAACACCTCCCTGATATGGACTGTCACTCTGTTAAAAAAAAAAAAAAAAAAAAAAAAGAAGAAGTGATATTTGCATATTACAGAAAGAATGATCTAAACCTATGATTTATGACTTCAAGTCAAATTTTAACCTCTATCTCATGCATACATTTAAAGCAGCAGGAACACAACCACAGTGACAGTGCAAAATTTCAACATCCTGTTGCTTTAAATTTAAAAAGAGAGCAACAGTTATGTCATAAAATCATAAAGTATCTACTTACAGGTCCCATGATTGTGGCTTGCCAGTGAAACACTGCAGAAAACAGAAAGTAAAAGTTAGGAAACAAAGTTCACAGGTATGTGATCTAGCAGGAACTCTGCTTCTAAAATGTCTTCCTAGCTTCTCAGTAACACCATTTCCCTTTGTGTGTTTTTAAAGCCATAATGAATTAGTTTTACTCTAGTGTTCATGACTAGGGTGGGGGTATTCAAGATCAAGATTACTAAATCTAAAAAGACTAGATCTATATTGACCTGTGCTTTTAGAGTTCATTTAAAATGTGGAATTTAATCTCTTAAACTACAATTTTCAGAAAAGTCTGTCAGTCTCATCTTGAAAATGTAACTTGTTCAGTTTTTGTTTTGTTATTTTCTCCACCTCCAAAATATATTTTAAATGGGTGCCTGTGCCAAAGAATTAGACAGAAAATTAACCCACAAATATTTAGACTGTATCAATTAGTCTTTTTTATTTTTTCTAAAAACACAAAAATGCACAGATCCTAATTTAATATCATCATGTTTTGGTCAGACAAAAACACATCTGAGGATGTCATCTTGGTCTGTGGGAAAGACAACTGACCCCCCTACTCTTTATTTTTAAAAAGTTATTTTGTATATAAAATACAACTGAGTCAATGATGACCATAACTGTTAGCTGCAGTCCTAAAAACTTGAAGCTCTGAGACACTTACTATCATCACCCACTGGGCCGGCTGAGCACTGTGCTGGAGGGTCACGAGCCAGGTCGTTAAGCTCCTGTAATGAAAAGAGGTTTAGAACAATAACCAATTAGACCACAGTAAATCTTCGAAGACAAAACAATGAGGAGACACTATCTGATCTGAAATCAATGTGCAAGAACAAGTAGCACTTAACATCCTGGGTTTAAAATCCCAATATGGAGGAGACTGGGAAGCAAGATGCTACATGACAGGTTGTGTGCCTCATTTACTGTATTTCACAACACCCTCCTCTCTCTCCCGCTGGTGTCGTTATCTCCTGCCACTCTCCTCCAAGTTCAACTCTGCACCGGCTCAGGGGCAGGAGGGGGCCGCCTTGTTATCATGTCCACAGTTAACAGCAAGATGAGACCTAAGCACATATACACATACATACACCACAGGCTCTATTGGTATTTTTAGGTCTACAGCTATTTTAGAGAGTGAGGTGCCCCACCCTAGCCTCCTGACAAACACCATTTCACAAGAAAGTTTATGGATTTCCTTAGAAGAAGCTTCTAGTCAACAGTCGGGGTGAGGAAATAAAGCTACGGTGTGAATACTTATGTTGGTGTTACTCCACTCTACTCTACTATTGCCAGTTTCGTCCATTTAATTGCCAGAACACACACACCCTGTGATGTGCACAGGCTCTGAACAAATACGACCACATACCAAGGAAATGTATCATGAACACAGCTCAGACTGCTAACACAGATCCAGTGAGTGATATGAGTCATGGGTTCTGGTAACGACGAGTATCGCCGCTTTTTATTAAATGTTTAGACGGCTGGCGTAGACACACGACATCGACGTGAGGCTACAGTAAAGGCTTAGTGCTCTAACCAGACCGCATTCAAATGTACGTGTGTTTATGTAAAAGGAAGAAAGTGTTGGGCAATTCGTGCGGCCTCTTTTTTGTCGTCAATCCACCTCGCCGAACACACTGAACCTGTAACTGAAACTGCTAATGCTAGCTAAGCTAGCAAAACGATACCGGAACCGGTGCCATCAGAGGAAATAAAAAACCACACAATTCCGTAAACCCGCAATCACCAGAGTGGTTACACAAGCTCAGGTTCACAAACTTAAACACTTCCCCGCACAGGTTTCACCGCCATGTTTCACAGGATACAGCATCAAGTACAGCGCTAGCTACGTTGGGAGGCTAGCGCGGCGAAGCTAACATTTAACGACGTTCTCTCTTACCTTGTGAATCCTTTTCAGTGCCATCCTCTCTCGGTGTTCTGCTCTTTAGTTTGACGGGTTTCCGATCCAAGCTGCGAGGGGCAACCTTGATATGCCAGGATGATTCGCTGCCTCGTTAAATAACTTGACGCTAGGTCAACTCGACGGCCTTTCTTCTCGAGTTAGCGTAGTAAGCTGGCTGGCGAGCTAAAACTACGTATGCGCGGAGTTGTAACAAAGCTAGCTGGCGGTCTGAATCCACCGAGCGACAGACGTTGTGTTACACCGTCCTTCGATTAAACCTCGCTTTCCCTCGTGGTTTCAACGTCTTATTTTCGGATTAACTATGTTTCCCCCCCTGCTTAAAGGCTGGATAAGTGCGGTGTGCCAGGTGAAGTAACCCCCGGTCGACAAAGCTCCTGTTCCGTAGGTTTCGGTTGATGCCGTTAGCCAACTAGCGGCTGTCTAACATGTATGTGGGGATTTATGGTGGAGGCGGTGCAGCGGCTGCGGAGTGACGGGGCGGATGTGATGGCAGATTGGTTACAAGCCTGCAGAAAAAAAAAAAAACATGCATGACAGACCAGCCAGGACATGTCAGCCTTTAATTGTGAACGATCCCTAAATTAAAATTTAAATGGGATACATTACATTAATATTTTTTATTATCGCCATATTTGGTGTTTTGGCACTTGCAAATCGCTGCCCAATTTGTTCAATGAATATTGCACAGACATTGTCATAATTCAAATTTGAAATATCTACCTCAGTATACATGTATGGATCTGTGCATGTGTTGTCATCATTATCATTATATATATATATATATATATATATATATATATTTATATATATATATATATATATGGAGGACTGTGCTCATGAATCAACAGAAAAAGACTAAAAGAGCCACATTAAGCCCCATTGGGTAATTTTCATCTGTTGTCCCTTAACAGTTCTTGAGGAAACCTAAACTTAAGATAAAGCACAAGTAACTGATCACTTGTTTCAGCTGTTTACAGATGTCAATACAAACAATAACAAACTTGGCAACACAACCATGATTAACAACATTTTATAAATAAGAAAACAAAGCCGTTAATACAGGACTAATGGGTGATAGACAAAACAGATGATAATGTAGTACAATGAAAATGCTAACAGACACATACATTAAAACTGTGAAAGACTATAATGGCAGTGTCAGAGATGAAGTGGTTTAATTATATGATTCCAAATTTGGTTCGTTTTAAACCATATCTTAAGTTTATATTTGGTAGAGTTCTTTAAGATTCTTTTTAGTTTCTTTAGATACAATAACTGATGGCACCAGAAAAATAAGAATTCCATTCCATTGCTAACCTTTTTTTAATCTCTGCATGAGACTGGATATGAATTTGAATTTGCTTTATGTTTGGGAGGGCAGAACCAAAAAAGTTTGACCTTAAAAAGGTGTTTTGTAAAGAGCTGTTCTGAGGAAAACTACCAACAATACTTTTTTATAGCAGGTTATGGTGATTGTGGCACTTTTCTGTGAATGATTATGAAATTATACAATGTTGTAGAAAACTTTATTATCTCCAAATTGACATATCAGTCAACAATTTCATCCAGATGTACAGACGCTTCAGATGTTTAGACACACAATGTCAGCCTCACTGTGCACCAGTCATGATTTTATTAATATGGAGACTACAGTAAAAAAAAAACAACTAAAATGTTCACAGCTGTAATTTAATACTGGGAGACAGAAAACCTTTGTAGCACAAAAGGCTGATTCTGCTGCCGAAGCTACTGAAGCTTTATCTTTTAGCATGATGCTTGCACAGAAATGTTAAAACATAAGAACTACCAGGACACAGGAAAGAAAACGAGATGAAAAATAAATCAAATGCCATTTAATTTCTCTAAGTAAACATTTTACTAGTAACCTGCTAGAATTTGGTAAATATTATAGTTACACATGATTTTTATTAATTGTAATCTTTTTGTATTAACAATTTCTTTACAGTTGTACAATAAAGGTACCATTTTATCCCAAGACCATCAATATTCAATCCTGATGCATGTTATTTTCTAAACTGAAGCACATTCATTACACTGTCTGGTAAAAGATACAATTTTTTTTCTATTGGTTCACAGAGAGAAGGCAAATGTGTTTAATTCCCCGTTATGAAGGGGTGTCACCCTTTTTCACCCTTTTACACCATTCAAGGCACTGATACAGGGCAGTCAGTCACTGTTGTCTGTGCTTGTGCAAGAGGAGATGGCGTCCACAGAGGACAGCCGGGGGGTATGTGGGACGGGTTCGGCCTCTCTGAGCCTGTACACGTCCGAGTCTGAATAAGTACTATTACCTTGATGAGTTTGAGGATTGTCAATGCAGTCTAAGAGTTCTGAATTTTCATTACATGATTTGACGAGTGTTTGGCTATCAACAAGGCTGGTGCCATGTGAGACAGCCTCTTGATTTTCATCAGCATGGTTTGATTGTGGTGAATCAGAGCTGTTCCATGATTCAGGTGTCTCATCACAGCCGTCATGTTCACCATTGCTGTTTTGTGGCGCTCTAAGACAGAAAGTAGCGGCATCTTCAAGTCCTACTCCTTTAGAGTCACACTGGCCCTTCATTGTATTCTTATTCACATCATTATGAGTTGATGGCAGTGGTGAATCCCTGTTTCTGTCCTCACCTGTGTTATGTTTGTTAAGAGGAGAACAGCTTGATGCTGGGCTCACAAATCCAACAAAGTCTCCACTGGAGCTGAAACGAAGACCCTGAGCAGCCTTCATGTGAGGTCCAGCTGGTTGGTCTTTATCTTCTGTCCCACAGGCTCCGACCTCAGAGCCTTCCCTCTCCTCCTCCTGCTCGGTGGAATCAGGAGATACATCGTTGCTTTGCGTCTCTTGGGATGCGCCGTCGTCTGGGTTTTGATTTCCCTCCTGCGCAGTCAGATCTGGTCCTTCGTCTCTCTCTGCTGGAGCGTCACCTGAAGCCTCAGTCTGATCTGTTGGGGTGGGTCTGACCGTCTGGTGGCACATGGGGCAGGTCTCCTGCACATACAGCCACTTGCGGAGGCAGTTGCCATGGAAGAAATGTCTACAGTATGTGATCACAGCAGAGCTCATTTCCTGTGAAAAGAGACATATTTGTAGTATTTGGTTTAATGCTGTAACATGGACTTGTACTCATACCCATTATTATATTACCAGTAATATTAATTCTATGGAAGTAGTAGTATAAGAAATTGTTACATATCTGTAATCAGGGTTTCTGTTGGGTTCACCTCCAGTAGTTCTTTGTCTGTTTTCTTACCTCTTAGCCTGTCTGTGGGCAGCTGTAGTCTCTCCACTCAGAGATCAATAAAGTCTTATCTTATCTTAAAAAGTTAGCCCTGCCATTTGCTGGTTTCAGAGTTTTTTAGTGGCCTTTTCCTATCTCTAACTGTCATATAATTATTAAGATTTTCAGTCACTGCTTCCTCAACAACAAACCAGTCATCATGGTCAAGGACAGGAAAAGCCAATATTAGCTGGCTTTAACAAAAACCATGGCTGGAGGCCAAATATTCATGCCTGACCAGTAGAAAAAGAGGTGGAGCTAAACAGGGAAAACTGGAACAACATGCTCTAAAGGTACACACAATGTTAAGCATTATATATAAGCAGTAGTATATGTCATGTGTCTGCCACATGTGTAGAGCTGAGCAATGTCATATATCACTACATGTTTAATTCTGTGACTCTGAATAACTGAACGATTAATGAATTATTGGTGTTTTCACAGTGATTAATATTTAGAGCTGTGGTTCCCAGCATTTTTGGCTTGTGACCTGTTAAAAAAAGTCAGCATTTACTTTTAAATTTAAATTGTTTGTTTGTTTGTTGTTAACCAGCTGAAAGTACAGAACTGCATTCAGATTCAAATCAAAAGTACAATTATGACAATGGAACTGAAGTCAGAACATGAAAAAAAAAACAACATATATATTATAATCAGCTGATTGTCTCATCATATGTTGTTTGTATTTACACATATATTTTGCTAAATCATGTTTTATTTATTAGTTTAGTTTTTTCTCAGGGGTGGTTTACTGTATATACCTAAGGCTTCTTAACCTCTCCTTTCACATCTGTTTTATTCTGTTGTATGATTTAATGCTGTATTCTAGGCTGCAAATAAAAACAAAAATACACACATTTGAGGACAGTTGGAGGTCTGCAGTATAATCATGATGAGGTTTTACATTTTGTAAACTATTCCTGGCTTCGAATTTACTCCATACGCACTCCAGTGACCTACTCATGACAGTGTGACTGACCTGGAAGCAGATGGAGCAGACGTCGTTGTGTTGCTGCAGCTGCTGAGCCGTGGCTCTGGGCAGGGAGTTGATCTTCTTAGCTGCTTCCTGTCTGAGCAGGAAGCTCCTCCAGCCAGACTGACCTCTGAGCCAAACGTTAAAGTAAGAGTGGATGATAATGACAGAGGCGCCCATCCAGCTCCACTCCCCGAACAGCGACTCCCAGGTGCCATAAGCCACCACGCAGAGCGCCACCACAAACTCCAGCACCCTGCTGACAGCGTTCACCCAGTAGATCACTTCATCCAGGCTCTCAATCGGGTCGCTGCGAAACAGCTCCACCATGAAGAGGGAGTATATCAGCATAGTGCCTGTAACCTTTAGATTATTTAAACAAAATTATTATTAATTTGCCTTGTGTACATTACCACATTACTCACATAATTGTTATGGTACAAATTATTGGTGAAAACATGGTGCAGAGAATTGGCCACTAGGGGTCACCAAAGTCAGGAATATTTTAATTCCACACAAAGACGCTTTTTAAGTTTAGCTTTCCGGTAAAAGTTCAGTTTTACAGTAGTATGACTGGACACACTTCCAGTAAGAATTACTCCCAAACAGCAGTAACACTGGCACTGTGGCAATTCACTGAGCTGCATATGCTCTCTGTGATTATTCAGTCAAATCTTTTTAAATTTAAAATGCCTAAACACATCTTGCCAAGAGTAATCCAGTTTTCCTTTCACCCCTCCTACCTGAAGGGAAGTCAGCATGCAGCTGGACACCAGTATGAGGAGCCAGAAGTCCATGTGGAAGAACTGGGAGATTTTATAAGCCATAAACACTGGGAAAACCAGCAGAAGCAGACACATGCTGAGGCCACGGAAGTGTTTCCACAGACTCCTACACGCACAGAGGAAACACAAATGAATGAAAAATATATTGAAGGGAACAATGTAAAACCCTCAGAGAACTTTTGAAAACTTTTTGCACTTTAACGCGTCTGTTACCTGTTGCGGGATGCACCCAAAGCCAGAATGATTGGATCTGTGATTTCGATCATTGACTGCAGGGTTGAAGTGACCACGATGAAGAGGATGATGCTGAGGAGGAAGGTGCGCTGCAGTGCCTGCATATCTAACAGCCCCGTCTGGAGGGCAAGCAGGAGCAGGGTGACACCCTCAGTCACACCTCTGAAGACAAGAAAATAAAGGCTGAGTCACGGCAGAGCAGCACTTTCACTTTTGACTTGTATAGTACAGTTGGTGATTTCAGCTGTTTTTGATACAAATAAATGTAAAGAAAAATAATACACTAGTACTTCTTATTACAAATCTCCTGTAATCATAATGTTGATCTTGACAGAATTAAAATGATTACTACAGCTGCTACAATAAGTCAATCTACTATTTAATTATATATAAAATTAACAATTTCCATAATTTTTAAGCATAAATATCCAACATTAATCATTTATAGCCTCTTAACTGTGAGTAAGTGCTGCTTTCCTTTGTCTTACATGATATGAAACTCCATATCTTTGAGTTTTGGACGGTTTGAAGATGGGGTTTTTAACAATTTTAGAATATTATATAAACCAATAAATTAATCAGCTATAATGAAAATAACTGTTAGTTGCCACCATAATGATTAAGATTACAGTAATTCTGACAACAGTGTTTCCAAAGTGTATTAAGGGAGAGAATTTTCCACGTCATCAATCCAAAAGCACAGTTACAAGCAATTTGTCTGGGGAAATCACCTACAACTTCTCCTGCTACTATGTGACTTGGGCGCCACCCAGTGAGCGGTAGCCAAAAACAATCCAAAAAAATAGAAGTGGCTCTAATCAATATTTTTTATAACAACAATCACAACTTTACAGTTTTGGTTCACTCTCACAACTATCATGGCATTCTGTTTGGCTGCAAAAGTCAGCTGTTCTCAAAGAATAGCTCTAAAAACCCACTGTCCACTACCTGCGTAGCAGCACACAGAGACTAGCTGGTGACTACAGTGGCAGATATTGAAGAGCTGGATATTTGCCAATTATTTCCATCAGGATTTGCAAAGACTAACAAAGCTGAAAGAGAATGAGTGTGGGACTTAAAATTGATTTTCCTATTGGACACAAATATGGCTAAAATTGGATGATAATGCTGCTCCATAACAGCTCTACATGTAAATATTCTACAGTTATGTGTTAACATCTTGGTTTAAATGTAGAAAGCGGACCAAAGGAGTTAATTAGTGACAGTATAAAACTGAAAACATCTCACCTGTGCATGACATTCTCATTCTGAACTGCTGCATAACCTCCCAGGTAGAACTTGCATAGGTTGAGCAGCCCGAGAGCCAGATAGGACACGACAAAGGTCAGACCCAGAAGAGAGTATGGTGTGGCACAACATTCAGACACACTGCGAATACATCAATTTATTTTTAAAAAAACAGCATATGTATAATGTTCGGTAGAAACATACACTAAGGAGTAAGATGCACTGGAAGTCCACATAATAACACCACACCTTGTGAGCAGGAAGAACATGATTCCCTGATGGGCTGCGGAGGCAGCGTTGCCAGACATGACGTCTGAGCACAGCTGGACGATGAACAGAACAAACCAGAAGACACTGAAGAGCAATGGGACGGCAAACTGGTTCCACAGAGAGATTCCCACGGCCAGAAGCCTGTACAGTTCGATCACCTGAATGACAGGAAACCAGAGACACGATAAGGAGTGTAAAAACAGGATATATAGTACACAAAAAGCAATATTTACAATCAAGTAAAAGTTAAAGACGTGTGAGCACACAGCATGAAAATCTTTAAGAGAAAAAACCCAGCTTGCATAAAAGCTAAATCAAATCCTCTGTATGTTTTGTCAGATATTTATGACGTAAGCATCTACAACCTTCTCTGACAAACAGACTGCACTGTGAAACTATTTCAGAGATTTCAGAATAAGAGTACCTCCACCTGAAGCAGCTCTGAATACGCAGCCCTGGCGAGCCGATATGGCACAAACAGATTTGAGAGGAGGAATATGGCGATCCCTGACCCGGTCAGTCCCATGGCAAAGGTGTTGACAGCTAGCAGCGTGGTGTGAGGAGCAGCGCAGAGTCGGGCCAGCAGGGGGAGCATGTGAGCAGAGAACAACCACACCTTTCTGGTCTTCATCAGGAAGGCACACAACGTGCTGAGAATAATCTGACCTGAGCAGAAAATAAGTTTGAATATTTCACTCAAAAAATGTGATTTAGTTTCAGTGACAACTGGAAAAGCTAATACAAAATATCTACTAATACTGCAGACATTGTGGAATAAGATAATTTTTCAAAACCCTGAAGTTTAGAAAGGGTGAAAAGGGGGAGAACTGTGAGTTAAGGGACTAAATTTGCAGCATATTTATTGTGAAGCCTTATGAAATGCAAACTTCACAGGGCTATTTTAGAAAAAAAACAACAAACAAAAATAGTCTATGAATAAAAACCTAAATGAGCCATTCTTCTACATATAAGTTTGGTTTTGGGACTCACTTGTCATTGCGGAGACAAATCTATTGAAGGCCAGAGAATCAAGGTAAACTGCTCCTTCATAACCATACTGCAGCTCTTCACGAATGTAATCCCTGTAAAACGAACCAAAAAAAAAAAAAGTTTTTTAAACATATTTACACTGTATGTTGTTTTAGCAGATACATACCATTATAGTAACACACCGCAACATACAACTGCCTGAAGCCCAATTTTAACACTGCGTTTTGCTAATGTTTGCTTATGTTTTAACTATTTATTTATTTATCATGAAATACATTCAATGAAATTAATGAATAAATTATACATTTGAGAGGAAAATATAAATTTACAAAAGTTTAATTCTTTCTGGGGTGACAGTAAAAAAAACTTACACATTATGGAATGATTTCTTCTTTTTGCATTATTAACACATACAATGTTTACTATCTAATTTGAAGAGTTTATGGATTCAATTATTTATGCCCAAAAAGACAAATTTAAGACAAAGAGCAGTAAACAACACTGTCCTCAACAAAGGATACAGTGCTGGTCCTAAAATTAAATATCAGGCTGAGGAATATGAGATACACAGACAGAGAAGCACTGTGATTGCAGTTAAGCTCTGTCAAGAAGGAAAAATGATCTTGGCAAAGTAAAACTAGGAAGTGTAGTAGTGGTAGTAGCAATAGCAGTATGAGATCTCACTTGGAAATCTGATGCCCCATGTATAAGAGAAGGGCAGCGAGTATATGGAGGTAGAGGGTCACAATGTGTCTCAATGGCAGAACCAACACCACCACATTTATCAGATGACCTGGAAAAAAACAGAAGAACGCTCATGTTTTCTGTGCTTGATGAAGACAAGAGTTTAAAGCAGAGAAGATGCACACAATGTAGATTCACATCATAATCCTGTCAGAATATTTCAGAATTTTTCAGTTCTACATGCACCTTGGAAGTAAGTTATGCTGTGTAAGAAAACCCTGCTCTGCTGAAGGACAACATGTTTTAAGGGTCATGACCAAAGCTTTCAATATGAAATAACATAATGGATACTACATAAAAGCCTCAGTCTTAATTTGAGAAGGTTTAAATCAATATAGAAAGAGCTGTGTGGGAGATTTTGCTTTTAACACCCAGTGCCCAAAGTTTAGAGGTTTCAAAGAAATTGAACACTTGGCTACTAAATGTTTCTTGGGCAGCTATGAGTTGTTTCAGTGTTAGCTCATGTAAATAAGAGATCACTCAGCCCAGATTTAATTGAGAGCATTTGAACTGAAGTGGAGATGGAGAAGATAACAAAGAGGCTAAAAAAATCTATCAGAGAGATATCAAAAGGAGCTGGTTTGCCAAAAGCAACATTTAGGTATGTTCCAAAAAACATGCGTACAGGAAAACTAAAATTAGCACTAGTCTAGGAGGGCGGAAAATTTGCATGATTAAGAAAAACTCTTTCATGTGTGCACAGTCAACTATGTTCTGCAAGATGTAGGTGTACATGTTTCCTTGTCAGCGATCAAGACAAGATCTCATGACATAACCTCAGAGGGTCCACCACAAAATGGAAACTCCTGGTAAACCTCAAAAACAGAAAAGACAAATTTGCACTTCACAGAAAAATTAAAACAAAAAGGAACCGGTTTAGTTCTGGAACAAAGTACGATGGACTGATGACACAAAAATCAACCTCCACTTCCTGAAGATCAGACTAAAGGAGAGATGCCACAACAAGCAACAGCTGAAAGCAGCTGATGTCTATATATACATATAATGACTTTCTTTGACTTTGTGTGCACAATCACTGTACAATAACTTTTGATCGTCTAACCTTGGGGCACTAATGTATGTGTTAAAAGGGCTCTACCTCCCACACAGTTCCTCCTATACCGATTTAAACCTCCACAGATTGAAGCCCAGTCTTTGCACTTTAATGTACTGTCCAGTGTTTTATTTCAAATTGAATATACTGGAGCACAAAGCCTGAATGTGTAAGTGTATACCTCATTATTGCACATTAATCACACTTCTGTGTTGCACCTGAATAAAGACTTAATTTTAATTTATAGGTTTCTGTTGCTTAAGTTTTATCTTATTAGACCAAATGCATACTTACCAAGGTAATACATGTTCCAGATGACATATTTGTATTTGAAGAGCATATCTTCATTTTTGGCCTTGAGATGTTCCGTTAAACCTTCAATATCACATTTATACAGCAGGTCCAGCACCAGTATGCTTGGCACCCTGAGGGCGACGTTGGCCAACTCTTCCAGCCGAGGCATCTTGATTAAAACCAACTTTCTGGCGAGCAAACAGGTTCTGTGTCACATATTGTTGGCTAGTCATACAGGACACAGGTTTCCAGCAGCTTCACTAATATTTTGCTCGTCTTCTTGTCATCTGAAAAACACGAAAAACACACGATTTAGGCTTCTCACACTGCACCGCAGATCTCCTTTTTGAGCAACCAGGCCGTTATTTAGCTGCGAGTTCCCGCTTTACTGTCACATTTTAGCCATTAATTAAAGCCGAGGAAGTGCGGGAGGTCAACTGTATATTAAGGTATCACAATAACAAAGCTTTTTATATAGATACTGCGCATAAATCGACACAGTTTCACTTACTTCGTACAGTGACAGACATCACAGCCGAACAGCCATTTGCTAGCTAGTTGCTGCTGATGGTTAGCTTCTACAGCGACCAGCAACATGTTTTAACCGCACTGCACGAAAAATATTTAAGTTTTTTCTCGAACCCCCGCTTGTCAACGATAGTTTGAAATAACCGCCATGGAAAAAGCGAAATTAAATCTCTGAAATAAAACGATGTGAGGACGAGTAAAGAGACTTCAGATCCAATGTTATGATTCCGCTCGGTTGCGTGGCCATTTTCCGTGTATACGTCATATAGAAATGAGCCAATCGGGTCCAGGTATCCTCGATTTCAAAATAAAGGTAATATCGTAATAAAATGCATTTTTAGCAGCATGGTGCCATTTTTGCACAATAAAATTAAATTAAAAGTAGAAGTTAATATCTTAAAATAATATTATATGTGTTTTTCCAAGATGACAAAATGACTAAAGAAAGAAAGAAAAAACAGATATTTTTGATATTACAGAATTATGCTTTATTCATTTTGACTTTTCTCTACGTTTCTATGTTAAAAACTGCATATTTATATACACAATCAAGACAGTTGAGCAGAAAAGTACGAATAAAAGACCATAAAAGTCAACTACATATGTTGCCCTTGTTAGAATTATATTATAATTTTTACAGTGGTTGGGTACCAGGAAGAAAACAGGGTGATACAAGCTATAGGATAAAAATATTAAGCTTATCTAGATGTTTGTTGTACCTTTCACGACTTTCACTTGTTTTCAATCCCCAAAGCTCTGCACAACGTCTCTCTCCACACACACTCATTCTAACAGAATATCATCCGGTTTATACAAACAAAGAAATTCCAAAGTTATATTCCCAGAGCAAGCAGCAGAAATCTCCTCTCATCGCAAACTTATGTTTTAAGGTCATACAGTTTGGCTACAATGTGCAGATGCATTGCTGTTCAGAAAGAGATGACTAATATACAGAAAGTGCATTTCCTGACTCTGTGGGTGAAAGATCGCTTGACTATCTGCTTTTTATCTGCATATAGGAAGGAAGCCACTTCTCATGCCACATACTTATGATTCCACCAGAGCATCATCACCAAAAGTTCACATGCTAGACTTTTCAAACATCATGTGTGCTTAAAAAAAACAAACAAAAAAAACATATGGAACAAGATGGTTTTTTGTTTACTGACTCAGATGTTGTTTGTTTTTTAAAATACAACTCAAAGATCCGTGCAAGAACTAAAACCTATGACATTAACAATTTAATAAGTGATTGACATGTTTACACACTGTTTAAGGTTCATGTGTTACAGGTATTTAATGCATGCAGGTGAGTGGGAGATGTACTGTATTTATGTCTTTCGTGTTCATACGTAAATGCCACATCCTGACATTTCATTGCCTCAACCTGTCAAACCATACCTGAAATAAACTAGAACTTGAACTCCTCCCTCTTTCTCTGTTATTTTATGGCAGAATAACTGACATTAAATCAGCCAGGAGCAGCAACTGGAACACTTCAACTAGACTTTATGGACGAGGACAAATTGAGTTGTACAAGAGACTCTGTGCTGAACAGAGGCTCATTAAAATGCTCTCAGAGAGACTGACAGCCAAACCTGAAAACACAAACAAATGCAGCCTCACTGTACAGGCGTGTACATGTACATGTATAGAGGCCATGTGGGAGCAAGTCATTTATAGTGTGCTTACAGTTTGACTCCTTGTTTTTCTTAATGGCGTCTTGCATTGCAACATGATTGAATTTACCATATAATGACAGTCAAGTGAGTAAGAGCTGAGTTTATTTCATGGGAGTAAAACTTAAATACAACACAGATGTGATGGTTTGCTGACAACCTAAAAACATGTGGTTTGGATGCAACTCAACAAATAAGGGATGATGTGTTCTCTGTGAATGTGTTTGTCATATTTGCCGTAATCTCCGATTTTACACAAACGTCGTTCTGCTGCTGTAATAAATCTCTGCTTGTCTTTCCAGTCTAATAAATACAGGCCTGTAACGCTTAAGACAAGATGGAGGACTGGACAAACAATACAGGTGCATCAGCAACATTTGAGGATATGTTTCCTGCTTGTTTTTTTAATATTGTTATTTAGACAGTTAATATTGTCTCAGCTGTTTTGTGTCAGATGTTTTTCAGGAAATCAGGCAGGGATTCCTCTGGAGAAATCTCTGAGTTACCAGCAGGAGTTGGAGGTTGTGATTTGGAAACATAACAGGCTGAAGATGATGTTGGCAGAGTATCAGAAGAGAAAAAGAAAGTCTCTGCGAGGGTCAGAGCGGGAACTAAAATCAATCACAAAAATAAATGGTTACATTTGAATTCAAATGTATTGAAAATGCAGACCACCATGTGGTCAATAAAATAAGGTTAATCTGGGGAAACTCTGCGTAACTTAAACACAAACAGGCTGCCAAAAAGCCAAACATATCCTAAAGTGTCATGTAAACTGATGAAGGCAGATCATCTGACACATGATGACAGTTTGTTGAAGCATCAGTAACAGGATGCACCTGCCAGATAGAATTTGAATTGTGATGTCCTACAAACATGTGGCAGCAAGGAAAGCCTTCAAATAGCACAGATATATGTCAATTCATCAGGTTTCAGAGAGGGATACTGTGGTCACACCTGCTTATGTTAGTGGGACAGGGATGTTAGTTATGGTACAAATATCTTTGGTGCAAATGGCAATTTACTCTATGTATATATGCACTGTATAAAGTTATACACTATCTCCTCCTCATTGTTTTTCTTCCCTTTTTGTGGTTAAACAGTCAAGTGGTTTTAACACCTGAGTTGTAATCTTCTAAAACAAGAAAATGTTTCATCTTCCAACTTCTGCTTTTTTGATCTGTGACTGCTGCAGATTCAGAGAAGCTTTTTTCACAGACATCACAACTTCACATCCTAAAAAAGCCAAAGAGCAGAGCTGACGGTGCATCCATCCAAGTTTTCTCAAAATATTTCACTCAAAACAGCACGTTAACCTCAGGGTGGAGCTGGAGGGGATCATCTGTGGACCACAAAAGTCTGCACAAACATTCGTACCAGTCCCTTGAAAAGATGTTGAGATATTCCACTGGTTAAGTGAAAACTTTGACCTGCTGGTGGCGCTAGAGGATCACCAAAGTCACTAGGGTACATCCTATGGGGATCATGCCTGAGCAATCATGACCATCAATGTAATGGCTGTTGATATATTTCAGTTTGGACCAAAGTGGTGGACTAATCGACTGACCAGAACTGCCGTCACTAGATGCTTCTGTTGCATGGTCAAAAATTAAAAACTAAAAAAACACAACAGTATTCTGTACAGTCATAATGACAAATACACTTAAACCTAAAATTTAAAACTTGAATACATGATCTAAATGGGGAAAAACGATTTTGGGATTAACTTCTGCATATGTATGTATGTTTACCAACTTATTTAAGATAAGCGGAATAATGTTTATGCTCCATTGTACCACTGCATTGTAAAACACTTGGGTCAATGTCTGTTGTTTGTAAATGTGCTTTATAATCATCCTCCTATCATGAGTGGAAGCAGTTGTTCGCTGCACATGTAACCCACAGTATGTAAACTGGAATCAGGCAGAAGTCTTGTTTGAATCACATATTTTCCCGGGACTTTGGTTGGAATTATGGAAGGGAGGGGAGGTGGGATTGAGGAGGAGGAGGGATGTAGATGGACTCCACATAAACTGGCTGGGGAATTTTTTTTCCTCCCCACCACTCTGCAGCTGCAGCAGCAGACAAAGAACAAGATGGAAAAATCATTGTGCACGTTGGCTGCAGTGATTTTTCTGGGAGTTTTTTCAGCCGGAGCTGGAGCTCTGATAAACGATGCCAACGACTGAGAGTTATTCATTATTCAACAACACAGCTACAACTGCGACTGTGAAGTGGACTCAGCCTGTCACTGCGGATCAGGATCAGAGCACAGAGCGGACAACCTCCAACTACAGCAGACAAAACTGTCCACCACCACTGTCAGAGACGAACAGCTGGACACCAAACGCACCAAACAAGACAGCGAGGAGGAAAACAACAGCAAAAAAGAAGAAGATGACAACAAGAAGAAAGATGAGAAAACTGAACTGGGTAAGAAAAAATCTGAACTTCTGCCAAGTGGTCCACTTTTTACTTTTTATGTGAAACTGTGAGAAACCAGAGAGACTTAAGGCTAATGAAACCTAATTATTACTGTTAATTAAAGGAGCAGATAAAGGTAATTACTAAATGATGCCTTCAGGGACCCTCTGCGATTTACATGTGCTCAACTCAGCCTGTGGAAAACTGTAACATAAATCAACTTATACCAAATTGTTTAGATGGTTTATAACAAAGAGGATCATTTAATTTATGAAAGCGAATATTAGTTTCATAATTTTGTTAAAGCAAAGCAAAGGTTTATTGTTTGGTCTATAAAATGTTAGACATTAATCTAAATCCAAAACACATTCAATATACTGTATAGAGGACTAAGAAAACAAAAAAAAATATTCACATTTAAAAGAAATCCATTCTGATCATCAAAATTATTGCATATTAATTCTCTGTTGATCAACTAATTTCAATAATCATTTCAGTTTTGTGGAGGATTTATTAAGAAACAGGTCTTACACAATATTGTTACTGTTTGTTAGAGCTCACTCTCTGAATTCACAAAAATATGTGATTTGATTTAAGCAGGAACAGGCTGTGCAACTGCAGGGAAAGAGCCAGAGCCTCTTTACAAATACTTTTATCCTTCAAGTGGAAAACATATTTACAGCTGCAACAAAGGATGATTACTGTCCAGAAAATAGTGAAATATGTCCATCACAGTTTCCCATATACCACTGCCCAACCCTTGACCCAAAGAAAACGAAACAAAACTGTTTTGACCTGCCAGTACTGGTTGTGTTTGTGACTGATGGGAATGTTATTGCTTGTTCCCAAAGCTATAAAATACCCTACAGCTGTTGTCCTCATCTTCCTGCCCTGCTAAAGTTTGACTTTACTCACTTGGCCCCTGGACTTTGTCTCAAATTACATTCTAACCCTCCCCAGATTCACTTATCTGCAGTTTCCCCTAGACAAGCAGAGGAGGAGGAGAAGGACAAGGAGGAGGAGAGGGCCTGACCCAGGATGATTAGGGATATTCCACATAACAACCGCTGGGACCTCATGTTACATCAGCCGAGTGTTTGCTTACTCAGAGAAACCAGAAAGAGAACATTTAACCCTTCAGCCATCAGTCCCAGAGCTGTTTCTGCAAAGGATCAGCATTTCCAGACAAGCACAGACACAAACCCAAAGGAGATTTTATCTTATGCTTGCTTTTCCTTTTCCTTACCAGATTGTCCTCCCCTCGGCCTGGAGTCCCTGCGGGTCGATGACAACCAGATCCAAGCTTCCTCCTACCTGCGGACAGGCCTGGGTCCTCACAGGGGGAGGCTGAACATCCAGGTCAGTGCAGATCTGGATCAAAGTCAATTCAAACACCAAGTATAAAGAACAAATTCTCAAAACAATTAGTTTAGTTTGGTTATATATTATATATATAACGTGGTCTGATTGCAAAGAAGCAGGAGTCAGGTGATATACTACCAACAAATCAATATCATTAATACCTATATCACCATCACAATCACTCAAACATGACAGAAAAACAGCAGTTATTATAATAAATACTCATGACTTACATAAGTAATGCATCCAGTGTACAGTTGACTGGAGAAAAGGTCAACCATCACATACAGGTGGCATGCTGCATTAAGCAGAGAGGTTTTCTTTATGAAGATGTACAAGTTAAAAATGCAAAATATCCTCTAATGCCTGAATTCTTACTCATTCACTTCATGTCACTGTGTTGTATTTATATCCATAATTTCTGCTGCATATTTCTGAAACTAATGTGCAATAAAGTAAAGCAGCTTACCCACACTCTCCACCACTTTTTTCCCCACTACTTTTATTGGCATGTAAAATTACCACTATAATAAAAATAAAGCTGAATGTAGAAAGTGTTCTTGTTCTTAAGCACTTTCCTGTAGTTGTTCAATAAGTATGGTCACTTAGCAATTCAGTAAAATAAATGCAACAAAATACCAGCAGTGTTATTCGATATCCCAGTAGCCATCCCCCTCTTGTTCTGCAGTCTGCAGTCTGAAAGCAATTATTTTACAATCAGGTCAACACCAAAATCTTATGCAATGCTTCACATGGAGGCAGAGCCAGGACTATTTTAATGGCTTCTACTGTAACTTCTAACATGTTTATTTTCTTTAGTCTGGCATTGAGGACGGGGACCTGTACGATGGAGCCTGGTGTGCAGAGTACAAAGACCAGCACCAGTGGCTTGAGGTGGATGCCATCCACCAAACCTTGTTCACTGGAGTCATCCTGCAAGGTCGAAACTCCATCTGGAGGTCAGGTAGTATCTGGATCAAAATCTGAAGAGTTTTTGTTCTGAAATTAAATAACCATCCACAATACGATTCAGAACACAAGATTACTGAAAACACAAGTTATTTGTTGACAAACTGAGAGCACATTTACAGATTGGATCCTCAGGATAGATGTAGTGTATTTTGGAAATTAGCTCTTCAGTTAATACGCTGGTTGTTTAAATTCAGTGTTGTGTGCAACAAAGACAGAGCACAATGTGTCTTCTAAAAACTGATTTCCTGTTCTTCTTTGTGTTCACTACAGTTGGGACTGGGTTGAAACTTACAAAGTGCAGCTGAGTAATGACTCTGTGAACTGGACACCCTGCATGAATGGGACAAAAGAGGTGGTAAGAACTACTTTTTGAGTTTTCTGATTTAAGGAATGTACCCACCATGACTAGTGGACCTCATACAGATGGAAAACAGATTCTGAAGAGTTTGTGCCAAAGTATATGTACCGTGAACAAAAAGTTAGAGAA
Source organism: Lates calcarifer (assembly GCF_001640805.2). Classification (NCBI taxonomy): domain Eukaryota; kingdom Metazoa; phylum Chordata; class Actinopteri; family Centropomidae; genus Lates; species Lates calcarifer. The sequence goes on along the minus strand of NC_066851.1, from coordinate 20,669,369 downwards.
ACAACTTAAAATGAAAACAAATGAAGAGTAGCAAGAAACTGAAAAGTGTGGTTATAAACTGGCTATATAACACAAGTATAGCTATTTATTAGAATTAATTTTTTCCATATGTCAGTCTTAGTCATATGCCTCTACTACAACAAAATCTAAATATGTATTCAAGCTAGAATGCACCTTTATGAAGCCTGTAAAATGCAGGTGGAAATACAAACAAATTTAAGGTTTGCCTTAAATGGGCACCTCAACCTAAAGGGTTTTTTCCACATGTCAGTGTGCTGGACAGTTCCTAGGAAAGTCTGAACTCAATTCAAAGACCTGGAGGTGAAACAAAAGATTCTTTGCACTGTTTTTAATTTAAGGATCATCACCTCTTCCAAGTAGGGTTTGTTTTTGTTCCATTTCTTTGTCTGTTAGTACCTCAAACAGACACAGTTTGAAGGTAGCCCAAGGGTCAGTAAATAAGTGATTAACTCAAAACACTTTCTCAGAAGATCCTAAAATGTTCAAGCCTGTGTCATGTCACACTGTACTGTACAGATATTTAAAGGGAACCAGAATCCAGAGACGCCGGTGCTTGGACTCCTCCCTGTTCCCACTGTAGCCCGTTTCATCCGTATCAACCCTCAGACCTGGTACACCAACGGCACCATCTGCCTCAGGGCTGAGATACTTGGCTGTCGTGTCGACGGTAGGCAAGAATCCTCTGGTGTAGACCCGCAGAGTCTGAGTAATAATGATTCATTTTAAGGGTTTACTTTCAGAAAGAGATGTTTACAGTGACTAAGATGTAGAAATACATAAAAATGTTGGGACTTTTCTGTCAGTCAACAAAAAGAAACCAAGATGCTGAAATCTATGTGCTACTTACTCGTAGATCCAAATGACGCCTATGCCTCAGAACAAGGATCGAAGGATGGTCTGGACTTCAGACACCACAACTACACAGAGATGAGAAAGGTTAGAGCGTGATGAACGGTTGAGATTCCACACAGGCACGATGAGTAACTTTGAATCCCCTAAAGCTAATGCCAGGGATTTTACTCACGGTCTTAACAGTTTGCAGATTTCCATTCACATTTAACCCTTTCAAAGCTCCTAGTCCAACTTGTCTTCTTAACCCTGAAGCTCATGAAGTCTGTGACCGAGGAGTGCCCGGACATCACCCGCATCTACACCATCGGGAAGAGCTACATGGGCCTCAAACTCTACGTCATGGAGATCTCAGATAACCCTGGCAAACACGAACTAGGTAAGAACTTTTCTCCTGTGAGTGCTGGTGGAAATGAAACTTTAAATCCAAAGTTTCTGGACCAGAATTCTTCATGTTTCTAGAGTTACCCTGAGTTTCGCTGCTCAGGGGCCCAGTTCAACATCCTCCAGTGTTTATACAGCCTGGTTTTCTGCAGCAGCCCCACACAAAGAGGCAGGAGAGTTTTGTGGAGAAGGCCTCTCTTGTATAAACAAACTGATAACATTTTGAAATTGGAGACTGCACACCCACCACCAAACAACACAGATTCCTTTGTCACATTACCTTCAGATTAAAGGAATTGTGGCCTCTCTCCATCTGCCAGAAAGTTGAAATATATTAAGTGGAGTACAGCTTGTCTTCCTTTGTTCTCAAAAAAATGGCACAAACATATTACAAAACCACATCACTCAAGGGAGAATGATGGGAATTTAGGGTACTTAAGTTTCAACAGCTGATTTAAAAGTCAGTGGTTTCATGGTTTGATTTGGTGCCAAATCCAAGAGGAAGAGGGGAAGGGCTGCACATCTTTGCCTTTTAAGTTATAAAAAATGCTGATGTTTCGAGTGCAGATCTTGTCTCTTTGCAGCCTTTATATACAGGAATGTCTGCCATCACGTCTGGCCAGTCCATGTGTGATGATTGGCAAAGTGCTGTGGACCAGGTCAAGACTGTTGCCTAACACAATACTAAAGTGTTGAAAGTTTTATCTGAGACATTGAATGCTTTCCTGATGTGCAACCTGGGCTGTAGCTTTGACCTACAGAATAAAATAAAACACAAGATTTTAGTGTTTAAATTCAGGTTTTAGTTTGAGCTGTTACTCTAAGTTTTTATTATGTCTTCCTCCAAATTTATTGCTTGGCAGGTGAAGTGACTCTAATTTTTACTCTTGGCAGGCGAGCCAGAGTTTCGTTATGTGGCGGGCATGCACGGGAATGAGGCTCTTGGTAGAGAGCTGGTCCTCAACCTCATGCAGTACTTGTGCAAAGAGTACAAGAAGGGAAACCAGCGCATTGTTCGACTGGTCACTGAAACACGAATTCACCTCCTGCCCTCCATGAACCCTGACGGATATGAAGAAGCTTATGTGAAGGTGGGTAATGCTTTAAGTGACTCGGTGTTGAATCAGTAGGCTTAGTTTTACTGTTTTTTCCCAAGATGTTTTAAGGATGGTGGGAAAATTGCTTCCTTAGGATTAGGGTTAGACATACACATTGGTCAACTGTCACTGTAGGAGGGCCTGTTCTAAATGTTGAGATTATACCATATTCTATGCATTAATCCATCCATTGTGCTCATTGATTCTGTCTCTGATTGGCTGATCTGCTGCAGGGCTCAGAGCTGGCTGGCTGGGCTGACGGACGATACAGCTTTGAAGGAATCGACCTGAATCACAACTTTCCAGACCTGAACAACATCATGTGGAATGCCCAGGAGAAAGCAGGAGATGTATCCAAAGTCCCCAACCACTACATCCCCATCCCAGAGTACTACACCAAAGAAGATGCTACTGTAAGGAGAACAAGTGGAGTTCAGTTAGAGCCACCATGTGTAGGATTTTAAAAAAATAATAATCAAAGAATCACTCCTCTGTAAAACTAAGAACAGGGGCTTTGAAAACAGGCTTCACTGACCTTGATGTGGCAAGTATCATCAGAGAAATGATTTTAATGAAGCTGGGATTACTGAACCAAAGGACCAAACTCTGCTGTTTAAAAAGAGGGACATGGAATCGTTTTTTAGCTTTTTAGTTTTTTAGTTTAATAGTGCACAAATGTAGGTCACACTGAAAAGCAGCTCTTTTGTAAGAGTAATGTTTCCAGTTTAGAGGCAATACAAGGCCCAGATCAGGAAACAATTCCAGAGCCAAAAAACTGTGGTTTTCCTGGAAGCCTGAGCATTGTCAGTCAATGTTTGGTAACAGTTTCCCTGTTAAAGACGCACACATGTTGAAACTCTGTCTATAAATATCTATAAATCTTATTTTGAAAGGAGTATTTTTATACCACTTTACTAATATGCCACAATTAGGTTTCAAGTTTTCATATTAACTCCTCTAAACACCCAGTGTTTAGTAGGTTTTTGTATTACATTTCCAGCTAACTACTTAATTTTGAGGTACTTTACTTGAACATTTGCATATCAGGGAAGAATATTGTAAATTTTACTTTGATACTAATTTTATTTTAATGCAACACTTTTACTTGTAACAGAGTATTTTACATGAATGTACTAGTACTTTTACTTGAGAAAAGAATCTAAGTCCTTCCCCCACTCCTGTTCAGGTTGCACCAGAGACCCGAGCCGTCATCAACTGGATGCAGGACATTCCCTTCGTGCTCAGTGCAAACCTCCACGGCGGAGAGCTGGTGGTTACGTATCCCTACGATTGCACCCGCGACTGGGCCCCTCAAGAGGACACCCCGACGGCAGACAACGCTTTCTTCCGCTGGCTGGCCACTGTCTATGCCTCCACCAACTTGGTGATGGCCAACCCCGACCGCCGCATCTGCCACTACGAGGACTTCCAGTCGCACAACAACATCATCAATGGAGGAGCCTGGCACACCGTCCCCGGCAGTGAGTCACACCAGTGAGCTCTTTGAATGATCAGAGCCATCTGAGAGGATTTAGTGTGGAGCTTTTAGAGAGGATGCTGGTTGCTTTCAGTTAATGTTAGAAAATAAACATATATTTTAATTTAAACTCCCTGTAATCTCTAATTCTGCATTTTTACTTTGCAAGTTAAGAAAAAGGCTCTTTGAAAAGCTAAGTTACTGGACAAACCCCTTACTTTAGCAGATTAAAGAGATTACCTATAGTTTATGGGTATAATGTTCTGTTAAGGATCAAATTCAATTGTTTTCCCACTCAAAGATACTAATTCCATGCACATAATTCTTATTTGAAACAATGAAGTTTGTTTGAGTGTACAACTTTTTCTCAGTATAACTGAGAATTTTGGTTGAATTAACCCTTGAGTTGTACTTTTACAGTACAGCAACAGACATTTTGTCTGTGTCAATATGTCATATTTACTGAATGGTTTGCAGGGACATTGATTTAGTTACATAGATATATTTGTATTTTATGTCTTGCTGCTGCTTCTTGTGATTTTATTTTTTCTCCTGTGCTTTCCATCTGCTTTTTTTTAAATAGATAAATCTAAGAAATCTACATTTTAATCTCTTGAAACAACTGTTTTGACCTTTTTTGCCTGTCTTTCTTTAATGCACATGTTGTGTGTGTTCTGCAGGTATGAATGACTTCAGTTACCTGCACACCAACTGCTTTGAGGTGACGGTGGAGCTGTCCTGTGATAAGTTTCCTCATGCCAGTGAGCTTCCCATCGAGTGGGAGAACAACAAGGAGTCTCTGCTGGTTTACATGGAGCAGGTCAGCGTTTGCACTATCCATCTGTCTGTCCGGGAAAAAAAAGATACACAAGTCAAATTTCTGCCTTTAATCTCCTCCATGAGTCCTGACAATGCAGCATGTTGTCTTCCCTCAGGTTCACAGAGGGATTAAAGGTGTGGTGAGGGACAAGCTGACCAAAAAGGGAATACCAGACGCTATAATCAAGGTGGAGGACCACGACCATGACATTCGATCAGGTCAGCCAGTAGATTTCATGTTTTGCAGTTTTCTCCTCAGGATTTTTAAAACTAGTTTTAGTGTTTCATTACACCTCCCTGTAGTAAACTAAGAGTCACAGCAAATACAGAGCAGAGGGTTGTGGTTGCAGTTGTGTACATGAATGAATTGACCTTAAAGAGGCTTTATGTAAGTTTAACACTCACTACATAGCCAACGTTAGCATTAACAGCTGTTTACTTACTGGTGTAGAAGAAGAGTTGTGAGTTGAGTATCAAACTTCATTCCTTTACTTGCTAAGAGCTGTCTCCAGCAGTAGGAAGCATCACCAATGATTGCCTCTATTTCTATCACTTCTTTTCTTCTACTGAAGTTAGCATGCTAATTGGCTAGCCCCAGTCCATCAGGTCACTTTCTGATAGATGAACTGTGGTTTGGGAACAAAAAAATGAATGCTCAGTTAGCTCAGTAAATCTTTTTTTTTTGTCTCGACCTTTGTAACTTACACATTTCTCTCCTGTAGCTGCCGATGGAGACTACTGGCGTCTTATGAACCCAGGAGAGTACAAGGTGGTAGCTTGGGCTGTGGGTTACCTCCCCTCCATGCGTCGGTGCCATGTTGGGATGGAGCCATATCCCACCATCTGTGACTTCACCCTCACCAAAACGCCCATTCATTTGATAAAGCAGATCCAGGCCAAAGGAGGGAAGATCCCCCAGGACCTTCAGTTACGTATCAGAGCTATGAGGCTCCGCAAGCTCCGTGCCAGCACCAAGGCCATAAACCGCCGCAGGGAGAGCCAGCGGCCGCAGCAGGGGCAGCTGAGGCACAAGAGGAGAGCTCGGTCCTCTGCAGCCCGGAGAATATGAGAGGAGAGGGAATGACAGGCTTGAGCCTCAGAGAAGAGCTGGATAATGGATTAAAGAAGTTCAATCAAAGATGAGAAAAATGCCATCTGGAAAAAGTGACATGTTTCAACTGTTACTGAAATTAAAGGGTCAGTTTACCCAATTTACAAGAACATGTTTTTCTACACAGCTCCAGAGATGTAAAGACATGCAGACAGTTTTATGTTCCTGTCTCTGAGATTTTGACTTACATCACTGTCTGTTTACTTTTTACCAATTCAACAGTTTTGTACTTGGATGTGCTAATCCTCTAAGGCAGATTATCCCATGACAGTCACACAAAAGCTCAAAACAAAAGTTACAGGATACTTAAAAAGCAGGGTTCTTATACAAAAGCAGTGGACATCTACACAGTTATTGACAGGCATCCTTGAGTGATAATGTTCAGATTCACTTAACTGGTCTTTTGTAAATGAACTGTGTAGTTCTTCATTATAGCTGATGATGCTGTAGTGTTTGTTATCTGTTAAGAGACTGAGTTGAGGTGGAGTGAGAAGTGTCAGCTGGTCTGATATGTGCCATGTTTTTTCACTGCGTCTGTATTTGTTTGTTTGACTGTAGTCCAACAGGACCATAAACTCTCAAATAAATATTCCTTATTTGTGTCACCTATATTCTAGTGTCTAGATATTAATTTAAGGTGTGGGAAAACAACTTGTCAAACCTCCCCAAGGTGTCATAAAATAGAAATTTAGGGTCATGAGAAGATCGACCAGAGGGGGAAGAAGAGGGAAAAAGATAGAAGTTGGGTGCCACATCCATACAACGCAAATCTGACACTGTATATACTAGATATGCATACTCATAGTACACTGTTTTTAAAGTTAACATACAAAAATATCAATATACTTTACTATTCTTACGAACAGGAAGTGATACAATATGTGTGACTTTGGAGACCTAGGCTCAAATTTGGGAACCAATTTTTTTTTTTTATCACCACTGACTTTGACTGCCACCTAGTGGTTGATTCTCAACTCTGCATGCATGAAATTTTAATACAGGAATCCCAAAAACACTGAAAAACAAAAAATACTGGACCCAAGCACCAAACAGTCAGGGGTGCAAAAGAAGCTAAACTTTTATTTCAGTGATAATAAGTACCTTTTTAGTATCATTATCCAGATTACTTGCTGTCTAAAGCCATGTAGGAAACACCAGTGCGAGCAATTCAACATGTTTTTGTTTCTTGTCCACCCCCTCCCCCAGCTGTGAGGTGACGGTGCACAGGCAACGACAGAACTACAGAGAACATTCAGTTAAATCACAACAAAATACAGAAAAATCAGAACAGGACTGACAACAGACAAAAAAAGAAGAAGAGAACAAATCCATAAAAATGAACCCGGATATTTTAGTTGCTATACCTGAAGTGAAAATGGCAGATAAGACACTTCTCTCCGAAGAGCTTGTGTGAATATAAGTGAAATAAAAGCAGCAGTGAATATACAGCATGGCTGGACATTTAACCTTCAACTCAGTCAATTTTAAAAAATGACAACAAATGTCTGTTAATGAAATCATATGTGAGTATTTCTTAATGCCTGTAACTTGAGAAAAAGTCCCTGAATTGGCTGAACTGAAAGTGAAATGAACTCCATTTGTGACGGACGACACACATTTTGAGCAGTTAACTGAGGTACAAAGTGTTAAAAGCATCCTTCCTCTTACATACAGGACCATGTGGTGTGACTGGGGAACTATTAAGTCCCATCTGTGTTTACTTCATCTTTTCACCTCAAATCTAAATAAATTTCCCAATAACTTAATTTTTTTCAATCACTTTGGGAAATACACCTTTTGCACTTTATGGAGGTATCAGTGTCTATAATGCTGCATTCATGTCAAGCAGGAAAAACCAGTCACATCAGCCTACAACTTCAGATGGCAAGCGGTATCAATCTGCTCTCCTGACTCTCCACAGGAAAGCAAATAAGCGTATTTCCCAAAACGTCAAACAACTCTTTCAAAGTTTAAGCTTTTGCCACATGTAAGGAGTTTTTTAAAATCCACATTCACCTTTAGTTCTCAGCTCACAGTTCACTACAGAGGAGAAGCGCTGCCTTGTCCACGCAAAACATATTTTGGCATCTGACAGCTCCACACAGAGCAATCACCCATCGCATAAATAAGAAAGGAGAATCTTCATAAAGGCTGGTATGCATAGTGGTATACGCTTATTTCTATCTATTGTTTATGCAACAGCACGTTATTATGTATTCTGCAGTCAGTCAGTATGTACTGTAACCAGTTTACATTACGGGTCAACATCCACGTGTGTGCTTGGCTCCTACAGCAGCTATACTACACTGGTGGCAAACACAAAGCATCAACAGCGGTTAAAACAGTCAAAGCGATCTGTTCGCTACTTAGAGGAGAAATGAAAAAAAAAAAAGCCCGATGGCAACCTGTAAAAGTTAGAAACTGGATGAGATGAGGGGAAAAGAATCAAAAATAAAAATACTGATATGAATCAACACTCTCTTCAAAAACTGACAAAATGAGGTACGAGGTCAGAGAATGAGTCAAATGTTTCTTGGCAATGATCCTGTAAAGATTAAACCAACAATGCTGAGGCAAATTCTTCTTTCTGACTAAAAAAGTCAACAAGCCACTGAGGATGAGGCTGGCAATTCTATATTTTTCTCATTATGAACAAATCCCATGTAAAGACCAAAACCAACAATGAACTGATTCTTCTAACAAGTATTGTGTCTATGTGGCCAAATACTGATGCCACAGAGCTCCATTGTTATTGTCAAAAAAACTATTAAAAACACATCAGTGAGTCTTTTACATTGGCTAACAATTTCCTTCACTACTGTGAACATGGGCACTGGTTCTGACCTGATCCAACACACACCATCCTGCTGCTGAAATACTCACTCATGCATCAAATGTGTATAAATCTGCTTCATGATTTACTCCTGTTTGAGTTAGGTTTGCTAAAAACTACAATGCCCAGCTGTGTTAGGAAATTACGGAGTCTGTTTGTGAGCTGTTTTTAAAGAATCTGTGTCTTCAGGAGGAAACAATGGACAGACAGGACAGGGAAGTCAGAAAGTCATGAAGGATGATCAAACATTCTGAAAATCAAAAATATAGAATAACGCCAGCCTTATCTTTTAGAGAAAGGATATGTAGTCATGACAGCTGTGTTCTTGCAATACTGGTTCGTAGAGAAAGTAGGTCTGGAAAACGTCTGGGTGTGACACTTTGAAAACTAAGATAGAGACAGCAGCTGGACTTTTCTCTTGTCCAAACAGGTTTAAGATAAAAACATACAACTGTGAGGAGACATGAGGAGTGATTCCAATGTGACTAACTATGTAAACTATGGCAAATGTGACTGTAGAACCAAATGAATCAAACGCTGTGCTATAAGTAGTGCTGAAATGAATACACCATTAAAACCACTAAAAATCTGTAAAGACTATGAAGGTGAAAACAGAGTGGAGATGGGGTAGATACGTAGGTAAGAAGTGGAGAAGCCACCGTCTGTGAGCAAAGGAGAAAGGCGTTGATGATGAGGTCCTTTAAGTCGGGGGGGGGTCAAAGTTCAGATTGTATGAGCAGAGAAGCAGCACCTGTAGAAAAAAGGCATGAGCAGAGCGGAGCAGCTGAGAGTGACGCGATCCGCGGCGGAGGACGCCGAGTCAAGACGATCAACGACAGTGCAGACGACAGACACGAGCGCCTGTTTCTTCTTTGTCTCATTAGAATTAATGGATTAAAATGTCTGTTTGCATCTTTAGTGTTTTTGTCCCAGAGACGGCGACATGTGGATGTGCCGAGTCTCGAAATAGGTCAAAGTTTTCTACTGCTATAGAGACCAAAATTAATCTTTAGTATGAAAAAGAGCCACAGATGACCTGTGAGTTTGTTTTTTTACTGACATCTCTTGATTTATTAATCAGGAGCTTCAAAGGTTTGGACTTCAAACCCTCTACTCAGTCTGGATGGAAGTCTAGTTAGCAAAGCCCATCTGCCCTTTCTTGTTTTGTTGCCTCAGTCTTTTTTCTTTCGTGTTTAGGGTCAGGCAGGCTGAATGTTTCCCTCAACTGCTGCAGCCTGGTCGGGGGCCACAGCTGAAGTCTTCTCCTTTTATTTTTTTTGTTTTTTCTTTTTCAGGTCAGTGGCCGTCGGCAGACAGCTCCCACCCAAACAAACTCAGTCTCCTTCACAGCTGCAGACCTGGGTCTAGAAGTGCTCAAAATATTGTTATTTCAGATTTACTTTATCCCTAGATGACAGATGGTGGGGTTTTCATTACAGATAGTCTGACTGACGGTTCAGAGAAATCACAATATTCAAGTAAGTATTTTAAAGTTAACTTAAGCCTCCACATTACTGACATTTAGACCATGTGTCACACTATTTTAAATATCTGCATGAATAATCCCACCAATCTGGTCCACTGAGCACTTTAAAACAAATGCTAGGAAATGTTACTTAGGGTTCCTACATTTTGAGAATTTTAAAAAATGTAATTTCCTCTGATGTTTTTGATATAATTTATACGAAATGATACTAAAGAGGTTGTATCACTCTGTGGATAAACAACAAATATCTGCATATATTAGATGACAAGAGTCTAAAATCATAGAAAATATTTAGTTGTACAAACAATATATTGGGGCAGTGCAATATTTTTACAGATTTTTTGTGCAACTATCAAAGCGATCAAACCTGGAAAATATTTGATGCAATATCTTTCCAGACTTTCCAGGTCTATGCAGGAATCCTGATTAGTACTTCTCTACCCAGGTCTGCAGTGCACCGTTCGTTGACAGCGCTGGATGCTAAAACTTGGGCTGGTAAAGGGCCACACGTCCACTGAGGCAGCCTGAGGCCAGCTGGCAGTGTGTTGGGGAGAACTTGGTGGTGAGCACCACGTCGCTGTGTGAGTAGATGGAGCGGATCTCCCTGAGGCAGCTGGTCTGGACGGGCAGGCAGTCGGCCAGCTCACCGCAGCGCTCATCGAAGGCCAGCAGGCGGACTCCGTAGCCATACGGCGAGCAGATGAGCCGTCCGTCCGGGCTGAAGCACAGCTCCTTGATGTAGCCCCGCCCCACGTTGGCCTCCTCAATGTAGTGGGTGAGGCGGAGGGAGCAGCGGGGGGAGACGAGCGGGCGAGTGGGCGCTCCCTCCTGGAACTCATACACACACGTCCACTGCAGAGAGACAGGAAAAAAGATGCAGGAGCAGGGGATGGAGTCAGTGTCACACCAGGTTCTCAACGTATGATGGTGCCATTGCTGGAAAGATACTTGACGTTGCTTATGATGAGAACAGCCAAGTCACATAATCACTCAACAGCAGAACTACACTGAAAACAAACTGTAAAATACTGTATTTACAATGGCGTAATGTGGCCAAATTTGTAGTTGATATGTCGTTCCTACTGATGACAATGAATCAAGACATACAAAGTATATGCAGGAACATAATCCACAAACAACAGCATTAATAAGGTTTAGTCCAATCCAATGCAAAACTTTTACCGATAGCTGACATTTTGACAGAGAGAAAACCCCACTAAAGACGGCTTTGTTTAGACAAACAAAGGTTCTATTCATTTCTGCATCTGATCTTTGAGTAAGTAGGGCATGAAATGAGTCCTCAGCCCAAATATTGGAAAGTGTCAAATACTGAAAGCTAGCATTGAATTTATCTTGTATATTTCTTTTTGATCAGATAATTTCTGATTTCAAATAAATGTTTGCCTTTTTTAGACTATTATTTATTTATCAAAGATTCAACACGAGACCTTTAGTTTCTTTTGAATGTGTTTATATGCATGAAAGTAAGGTAAAAAAAAAAGCATTGTTCTAGTATGGGTAATGGAAGTCAGAAAAAAAGACAATCCATTTTTATGATTTGTGACAGCTACCTAATATTCACAATCTGTGCAGCAGCTCTTATGTCAGTTTCCAGCCACCAAATGTCAAGATCAACACACAGGGTCGGCAGGAGATGTTCTATCAGAGAGAAGTGTAGGTGAACTTTTTTAGGAATCAGTTGTGAATTCAAGCTGACAGCAGCTGTACTCTGCAAAGAAGCAAGCTACAAACATCACTCCTCAGGGGAACTGAGGGTGAGTTTTTTTTATACTCAATAAATAGATTTTTGGTGCAGTGTGCTATTAAATTCCAAATGAATATGATGGTGCAATTCCTACAGCACACCAACAGAGGTCAACAGAGGTCAGAAATTATTTTATCTAGATGCATAAAAGGTATCTCAACCTGCTTCCAGATTTACAAAGAATGAAGGGAGAGACATGCAGCGAAGTGATTTAATCAACAAAACTGCAGATCATATCTTTAAATTGGCTTTGAGATAACAAGTAAATCTGCAGCTAATGTTTCTCACCTCCTGGTCGTCCATGTTGCTGGAGCAGCGGATGAGTGTGGCCCAGCCTTTCGGATGGAGCTGCAGGGAGGTGATGCAGTTCCCTCGGTCCCTCTCTCCTGGGATCTCTGGAGTCAAAACCTCCAGACTATTCCGGGGGGAAAGACCTGTGAGAAGGAAAAAAAAGGTTTTTGATCATTTTCTAGTTAAGAAATTTCATTATTTATTCAATTTTATACCATGATTGTCTGACCTTCTCTGTGAGGGTGGATCTTGCTAGAGTCATTTCCCTGGCGAGGAGTTCCAGCTGACCTGGATGCTGATGTGCCTCCATCTACAGATTCACATCAGGGTCAGAAATCATTTTATTTAAACTGGAAACAACAGTGATGTGGCTATTCAACTTAATACTTAGTCAGCAAAACCTCAATAAGTTAACAGAGATGAAGGTGATGCCTTAAAACAGCTTTATCAAAGTGTAAATGAGGAAATATTTTGACATTTTGAACTGATATAAAGGACTGAAAACAATTACTCAACCCTCAAAACACCTGATTAATTATTTCTATACTGACTAATCAGTCCCTTTTTTTGGCATCAAAGCAGCATAAGATGTGACAAAAATCAACTAAAAAAGAACACCAACAGTACACCATAAAGTTTAAGGTTAAGGGAAAAGCCACAAAATATCTGGAAATTTTTCAGTAATAAAATATAAGGAATTTCTGAGCAGATTGGACTGTGATCTGACCTGAACTGAGGGGAGTCCGTCGTGCTCGCAGCATGCGGTAGCTGCCCACCTCAAGGGACTGAGTTAGGTCCAGGTCGTGGAGGATGAGCAGGTACCCTGAGGAAGTGGAGATGAGCATCTTGGAACAGTCGGGTGTCAGACGCATCCTCATTAGGTAGCGGGTGTGGAAGAACTTTTTGTGCGGGCAGCCATCCTCTGTAAACCTGCAGAGGAGAATCAATCACAGAGGGTTCAACAGGCAAGCTTCTTATATGAATCTGATGCAACCTTGGCTGGAGAGGATTGATCACTGGCAGACATAATGTGGGGAGTCGCTGTTCAACAACAAGCAGGTTTGGACCAAGAAAAATGATCCACTGTGGCATGATTTGTCACAAATTACAGAAACTTCAGAATCATTATCTTTGAGTGCTCCTTCTGGAGATAAAATTGGGTTTTAAGGGCTGAATTACAGCCAAAAATTCAATTTATCCCCCTGAAAAGCTGTAAAGTTACGGCTTTTATTTGATGGAGAGATGAAGAGAGAGGCTGTTAAAAAGTCAGTGATATACTGGTTGGAGTTTTATGTGCAGCTGCTGGTGCAGCATGACGTAACCACTAGAACAGACCTTTTCCAGGTGATAAAACTAGATGGATTTTGACGCCAATGTTGAAGGCACTGATCTCAATCACTGATTGTTGCCTTACATTGTAAAATCAACATAAGTCATACAGTATATATGCAAAATTTTAAACATTAGTATGTTTTTGAGATGATGAGTAGAAAAAGACAAAGACACAATCACCACACTCACATTTAAATATTCATAACTTTCACATATTTACTGTAAAATACTGTAAACAATAACCAACCTGTTAGTGTCCCATGTGATGACGTTGCCGTCGAAGCCAGACGTGACGAGGAGACGAGTGTTGGTGTCGTATTCGATGTTTTTCACCCAGCTGGCGTGGCCGTGCAAGGAGCAAACCTTTGAATTCAGCTTACGGAGATCCCATAATGCAATTGTGGTGTCGTCAGAGCAAGTGGCAAACAAACGATTGTCCAAAAACCTGCAGGGCAGAGATAGTCAGAAATAAATTTTACTTTAGACTCACAGCAGGCATGAACCCAGGACAGCCAGATCCCTTGAATAGTTTTTACTGTCCTCTGCACTTGACAAGGTGATTTAAGAGGATCATGTTGCCGATCCTGACTCTTTTTTGTGTCACTGCTCTGATCTCCAACAGTCTTGGTTACATCCCCCAGTGTGTTTAACTGTGTGAGACACAGGATGTTGCATGCTTTCTCTGTAAACCCTCCCTAGATGATATGAGATTACAGAAATCCACCTTATGTTGTTGACACAGTCCTCATGGGCCTCTGTCAGGGTTTTGATGTGTCTGGATGAGATGGGATCAAACAGCAGGACTTCAGTCTGCTCGCAGGCCACGGTCAACACAGACCTAAGCAGAGCAGACACACAAATCAAAGTCCCTCATAAATATACAAGAGGAGGAATGAAGGAGAATAATAAAAATAAAATGTTAATAAAATGATGGGAAATGATCAGTAGAAACTGTGAGCAGGTGCAGGTTGTTTTTGCCTCCTGCAAAGGTGCAATTTCCTTGAGAGACACCACTATGTGTACAAAGGGCATGTGTTTCCTCCTGCTGTCACCCGCAAACAGCATTTGATCCAGACTGGACACAGCTTGACCTGGTTTGGCTGCAGGATTTATTTCTTACATCTGCTGTCTAGTCACTACAGCTTGAACCCTGAATGTACTCATTAGTTGTGCTTATAGTGAGCAGGTTGTGCAAGACTTTTGAGGTTTTGTTTAGAGAAATTCAAAAACTTTAAATTGCCATGTTTTGGTTGTCAGGTGGATTATTAAATTAGTAGTTTATGGCTGTAACTTTACAAGTCAAAAAACATATTTAAGTTTTAAATAACTGCTGTTTCAACAGAAATACAAAGTATGCATGTGAAGTGATCCTTGCATGGTAAAGTCCAGGGAGATGAAGCTGAAGAGTTTTATGTTGAAATTCAAGCACTTTCCAGGCCATGTATCCAGTCTTTTTCAAACACTTTCACTACTTTTTCACATTACAAAGATTTACCAAGAAAGTGGGAACCCCGTGAACAGGAACTCCGGGTGAAAGGTCTAAAATGTTTGTCTTACCCGTCCGGGGAGTACTCCAGGTTGAACACCGCTCCGTGGGTCTGAGTGCTCAGGTTGACAGACTCCACAGCCGGATTCATAGAGCAGTACAAACTGGTCATTGTCCTGAAGTTGTCCCTAGCTGGGTCTACAAACACCCCACGTCTTATAGTCCTGCTCTGCAGCCAAGAAAACAGACTGTTCCCCCTGCCGCTGCCGCTGTCCGAGCCCCCGCCGCTCCCTGTCTGCGGCACTGCGGATCGGATTGCCACAGGGCTCCCGCTCTTCCGACGCCGGAGACCTCGCGTCGCGCTCCGGCCGTTCTTCGATGCTCCCGGGCTGCGAGGCAGGAACCCCCCGAGCGATGTCATCTTCCTCCTCCGAGTCGTCGATGTCAGGGTCTTCCTCTTTGTCGGAGACGCTGCCGCCGTCGGGCCTGTCCTGCGACTCGTCGGCGTCCTCGCTGGGGCTCTGGTGCTCCGAGCTCATTGTAGCAGCGTCCACACAGCCGTTTGTGTTTCGGGGCGCAGCGTCTCGGCTCAACGGCGAAAAGCAGGCTGACTCCGGTCACCCTCCGAGCATGAAACCGCGTCTTCCTCCAAACCTTTAAGGTGTCATGGCAGTGGATTTTGGCTGCATAGGTTACGTTAGGCAAATTATATTTTGATGCCAGACTTGGCAGCGCCTTATCACCGCGCATTAAGCTAAACACAGTTAGCTTAAATGCGACCGGAAGAATATAAATTTAGCCTTCAAAATAAAATAGAAAAGTTGTTTTTCAAAAGAACAGTACGTGTGCACCGTAAATAAAAAAAGCACACATTTAATTAATTGCTCAGTTGATTTAAACGCATTATCATTTATTTGCTGCAAATTAAATTACATCTCAACAAATCAAATTTTACTCATAAACATTTTAATCTGAAGTGATAAGGCGGAAGTTAGATGTTTTCTATTCTAACTAATTTGACTATTTTCTCTTCACCAAAACAAATGCGAAATAAAAAGAAATGACGAAGTTCCGCTTCCTCGTGTATTTTCAGAGGTATCCGTAGGTTGGTTGCTGCACTCTGCTGGAAAAATACCGCAAGTTAACTTTATTACATCCACGATGAAGGCAAGCAATGCATTGGCCTCTATCTATCTATCTGTTGTCCTGGTTTCCCACAGTGTTTACAGCTGAGGCGGGTCACTTCTCCTGAATATAGATCATAAACATTAAAACAAAAAATAAAAATAAGAATAAAATGTTAACGTTTAGGGATGGCCAGATTAACCAGGCAAAACTAAGCTACTGGATCACCATTAACACTCAAATTTCTTCCACTATATTTAATTTGCACAGTTTTTCTATGCTGGGGTGCAATCACAAATTAATTTAGGAATATACAACATACGGGCACAAAACTGAAATAACCAAAGGTCTTGAATCAGGTACATTCCCCAAGACATCCTTCAAGATCAGGTAATAAAACAGGGCCCAACTAAAGGCACTATGATGACAGTTAATATTGTCTTTAGTGGTGCATATTTCCAAAGCAGCTTTCAAATAAATAAACTGGATAACACTGAATAAAATCTGGTGCTTGTGTGACACCTGGATTTATGGGGCCCCAGCCACATTTCTTGGCACCAGTGACAAACGATGACAGGCACTTTTCCCTCTGTATTCAAATCAGAGTTGACGTGCCGGGACATTAGGTCTTTAGGATGAAGCACAGCTGCTGCCAAATCATCGCACAAACAGGACGCTCCCCGGAGGCACTTTTACATGACTGAGAGTGAAAATTATAGTTTGTGCTATAGCCTATTGATGTTTGCATGTCTCGACACCGTGCCCTCTGTATGTGTATGTGTGCGTGCTCAAAGCGTGCACCCTCTAGAGTTAATTGTGCATATTGCTTTGCCAACTTCGCTGCGGTGCTAAATGTGGTGGAGAACACAGTTTAAATCCCATTAACTTCATTACGAAAGTGCGTTTGTTTTAACTGCAAATAATTAACCTGGTGGGAGACAGGGCTGGTGACAAGGTGCGTTTGTACCCGGCTGGAGTCAGGTAGCAAGGCGTGTGTGTGCAGTGTGTGTGTGGTGACTGGGGGGGGGCATGTCCAACTCTATACTTTTGCGAACGCGCAACACACGCGTCCACGTGCACGCATGCACACTCTGGCACATACATAAAGAGAGCAAACAGTTGGATTCTTTCGGGGGCAGACGGCAAAAATGGCAAGTACTCGGGATGCTGCGCTCCATCCAAGCGGAGCCGGCTGCGCGGTTTTACGCGCGGCTGCAGGACCGAGCTCATCCAAAAAGACCCCGAGCCTCCCCGAGTTGATCCTGATCATGTCAGGGATGTTGCTCATCCCGGTCCAGCCAGCATCAGCTCATCCTCAATGCCTGGACTTCGAGCCACCTTTCAAACCTTCCTGGCACCTGGAGTTTTGTACCCAGTACGAACAGTTTGGCTGCTGTGACCAGAAAACGGACAACACGATCGCGGAGAGATACTGGGACATTATTGACCAGTTGGAAGTAGCAGGTCATGAGCTCTGTGCAGACATGTTGAAGGAGGTTATGTGTCAGGTAAATATATTTTCCTCTCTAAAAGTTGGGTTTGATGTTTTTGAGGATGACACAGTGCTGAATTTTCTGGTCTTTGGGATAAAGTTCTCTCACAACATAAAACATTTCTCAGGGTGATGATAACATTTCCAGTTTCCCCTCCTCTTTTGTCTAATTTATCAGCTGGAGTGAACTCAGTCTCAGTCTAGATAGTCTGACAGCTGTAAAGTATACCAGATGTTCAGAATGATTTTATCACAGGAATAAGATTAAATTCTTACACCACTACACTACAGGCAACCAAAATTAAGTTGTGCAATGTCTGAGCCACAGCACTATGAAATTAGAGTTATATTGCTGGGAAATGTCTCTAACGGTGGCCTGTGTGTGTGTGTGTGTGTGTGTGTGTGTGTGTGTTAAAAACCAGGATTTATGTGTCCTAATGGGACAATTCCATGCATCAGGTCAGCCCTAGGTGCCCCCTTAATTTCCACCTCCTTGCCTCACCGGTGCCTGAAAATGTTTCTGTGATAATCAGTGCACTGTAGTGTCTCATTTTTGTCCCACCCAGGAATGCTCTCCATATGCCGCCCACCTCTATGATGCTGAGGACCCGTACACACCTGTCAGAGAGCTACCTGGCCTTTGCTCTGGCTACTGTTCCGAGTTTCATGGCAAATGTCGCCACGTGGTTAAATATTTAACTGACAACCAGCTGCTGCAGGACACCTCTGAGCGGGACGTGTCCACGTTCTGCAGTCTGGTCGACCTGTCTGACCAGGACTACTGCTACCCCAATGTTTTGAAGACCTCTGACCTCAACAGCAACCTGGGGCAGGTGGTGGAAGACCCCAGAGGGTGTCTCCAGCTGTGCCTGACTGAGGTGGCCAATAATCTCAGGAATCCTGTCTTGATGTTGCACAGCGGCGATGACACGCACCGGATGTTCATCGCAGAGCAGGTGGGCTTTGTGTGGGTTTACCTGCGTGACGGCAGCCGGCTGGAGCAGCCTTTCCTGGACATGAGCGGGGAGGTGCTGACCACACCCTGGCTGGGGGATGAGAGGGGTTTCCTGGGCATGGCGTTTCACCCCAAGTACAGAGACAATGGACGCTTCTTCATCTACTACTCTATCCAAGTCAACAGCAAGCTGGAGAAAGTCAGAATCAGCGAGATGAAGGTGTCTGCCTATGATATGAACGTGGCTGATCCTTACTCAGAGAGGTACACAGATGGAAGGTTTCCTGTTGCACTTTTTATAGCTTCAAAATGTTTCTAATGGTGTACAAATCGGCAAGAACTGTACCTATCTCTGAAAGATATGGAAGAATATATTATCACCTCCATTGCACTAAAGTTTGCATGAACATGCTCTGAATTAAATCAATAAATTATATTTCCTGTAGCCAAAACTTCACTTTATGATTCAGGTTCTGTATGGATTAAACAAAAAAGATGTGTTCATCCGTCATCATTTAGAGGTGTTGGTAGGCAGACTTTGTTACCCTGGGACAAAGCCAGTCCAGCTGTTCAGCCCTGCTTACAGTCGAGGCGAACAAGCTACTGACTATAGCTTCATATTTAACAGAAATAAATGAGAGTGGTATCAGTCTGAACACATAACTCTCTGCCATAAAGTGAATAATCATATTTCCCACAGACAGTCACCTCCATTGTTTTGGTGTGTAACAGAAATCTTTGAAGTGATTATCCCAAAACCCTCTCCCCAAAACTATCAGCATGGCCAGATGAACTCTTAATGCCTCAGGTCTGCTCTTTTAGCACTTCTTTCTTTAAGACAAATAATTACTGCATAGAGAATGAGTGACAGACACCAAAGCATCAGTGCTGAGGATGTGAAGAATGGATAAAAGTTGGCCTGAGGGCGTACTTAAGAATCACAGCAACCGCATATTTATGTTTGACAAACAAGAATTTCACCTATAGTAGATGTGACTATACTGAAACTGCTTTTTTTCATCTAGGGTCATTTTAGAGATTGAGGAGCCAGCTGCAAACCACAATGGAGGCCAGCTGCTGTTTGGTTTTGATGGATGTTTGTACATTTTCACTGGAGATGGTGGAAAAGCCGGGGATCCATTTGGGAAGTATGGCAACTCACAAAACAAGTAAGGTTCTTCAGATTTCATATGAAGACA
The DNA here is from genome assembly GCF_001640805.2 of Lates calcarifer. Classification (NCBI taxonomy): domain Eukaryota; kingdom Metazoa; phylum Chordata; class Actinopteri; family Centropomidae; genus Lates; species Lates calcarifer. The sequence goes on along the minus strand of NC_066851.1, from coordinate 20,649,647 downwards.
GAGTGAAAGTAGAAGCAGAGATATTTCACTATGAGAGTGGTCGTCTCATATAGGCCTACCCCAAAAATTACTTACTTAAAAAATTACTTAGCTAACCAGTTTTACTTTTTTACTTTAAACTGTTTAATTTGTTTCCCACTCCTTGCGTATTATTTCAATCATATTCATGTTTCTTCTATCTAATTAGATACACCTGTTATCCATTGACTCAATGTGCTCCACATCTGTTGAGCTCCACAAACCTCTGGCAACTGCAAAAGTACCCCCTGGGGTACAAGTACCAGATAGGGGATCACTGCTGTGATCAACTGTTGTTAAATTCTAGTTTTTCCTACCCAGGACTGCTCTGTTGGGAAAAGTACTTCGCATTGATGTGGATGGAAGTGACCCCAGTGGGAGGCATTACAGGATCCCCCCTGATAACCCATTCCTTGGTGACCCAGATGCTCGGCCAGAGGTGTACGCATATGGGGTCAGGAACATGTGGCGATGCTCTGTGGACCGTGGCGACCCTGTCAGCCGCTACGGCAGGGGCAGGATATTTTGTGGAGACGTTGGTCAAAACCGCTACGAGGAGATTGACATTATTGTGAAGGGGGGAAACTATGGATGGAGAGCCAAAGAGGGTTTCGAGTGCTATGATATGAAACTGTGCCACAACTCCTCCTTGGGTGAGTATTTTCTCTTCATGTGAAACTTCCCTGATGATAAAAATCAAGAAACAATCTCTCTGTCACTGATACTTTCACCACCTGTTATTTCTGCCGTAATGGTCCTTTTTCAATCTATTTTTGATGCTCCAGATTTAGTTTTATTTAACAGTGCGTCTTTCTCTGCCACAACAGATGACATCCTGCCTATATTTGCATATAGCCATCATGTTGGGAAGTCTGTGACAGGGGGATATGTGTACAGAGGATGTGAATCACCCAATCTGAACGGCCTGTACATTTTTGGAGACTTCATGAGTGGGTAAGATTGTGCTGATCTGAGCCAAATAGTTTACTCCAACTGTTGGCTAAAAAGATGATGATTTTCTGTCAGCGTTTCAGCAGTGGAGGAAAAGAAAATTTCTCATCTTGTTTTGTCAGCTGTTGTGCATTTTTGAATTTAATGAGAAAGCTGCGTGTTTCTTTTTAAAACGAAATCAAGTCATGTCACTAAGTCCCTAGTCACCATGTTATTTACCTAGAATTTGACTTAATTTGAATTGTGGCTTAACTTGGTGTTTTATCCTTTTGAGCATGACTTAAACTCAGACAATTTGATGAGAATGGGTTGTTGT